>NW_018479930.1:10202-11471 GCF_002113885.1 Mizuhopecten yessoensis | reverse complement strand
CCAAATATGGACCAAATCCTTTTATTCCTACAGAAGAAGAAGGATTTTAAAGAATAATTTGCTATGTTTCCCCTATTGGGCCCCGCCCTTCATGCCCCTGAGGGGCCAGACCCACGGTTTATACAAAATTGGTTCCTCTTTACCCAAAAATGCTCCACACCAAATATGGATCAAATCCTTTCATTCCTACCGAAAAAGAAGGATTTTAAAGAATAATTTGCTATGTTTCCCCTATTAGGCCCGGCCCCTGAGGCCCCTGGAGGGCCAGACCCAGGGTTTATACAAAATTGGTTCCCCTTCACCCAAATATGGACCAAATCCTTTTATTCCTACAGAAGAAGAAGGATTTTAAAGAATTATTTGCTATGTTTCCCCTATTGGGCCCCGCCCCTCAGCCCCCAGGGGGGCCAGACCCACAATTTCTACAAAATTTATTCCCCTTTCCCAAAGGATGATTCTGACCAAATTTGGTAAAAATCTGCTCAGTCGTTCATGACAAGTAGCGTTTTATTGGAAAAGTTGACGGACGGACGGACGACGGACGGACAACGGAGGATGGACGCAGCGGTATGGCATAAGCTCACCATGGTCCTTCAGACCAGGAGAGCTAAAAATATCAAGTACATTTATGTACACTATACAACAGTAAAAACGTAAAGTATGTTATACAACACAACCATAAAAAATACACAGTACAATATACAACACAACAGTTAAATACACAGTACAATATACAACACAACAGTTAAAGTACACAGTATAATATACAACACAACAGTATATATACACAGTACAATATACAACACAACAGTTTAAATACACAGTACAATATACAACACAACAGTTTAAATACACAGTACAATATACAACACAACAGTTTATATACTGTATATACATGCACATTATACAATGTATACATTGTACAGTGCAATAACAATAATATTCCACAATACACTGTACAACATAACGGTTTATATGCATTATTAGGAAACATTTAGCGGATCCTGAAGAATCCCACTGTTCGAGCGAAAATGATAGATATTTGCTAATTCACTGTAACAAACTGATAGATGTTTCCTAATTATATACACTGTAAAAAACTGACAGATGTTTCCTGATACACTGTAAAAAAACTGATAGATGTTTCCTAATAATATACACTGTAACAAACTGATAGATGTTTCCTTATCCTAATTATATACACTGTAACAAACTGATAGATGTTTCCTAATAATATACACTGTAACAAACTGATAGATGTTTCCTAAT
>NW_018479930.1:0-2847 GCF_002113885.1 Mizuhopecten yessoensis | reverse complement strand
CTTGGGAGATATTGGACATAGTTAACACACTTCCTTGGGAGATATTGGACATGGTTAACACACTTCCTTGGGAGATATTGGACATAGTTTACACACTTACTTGGGAGATATTGGACATAGTTAACACACTTCCTTGGGAGATATTGGACATAGTTAACACACTTACTTGGGAGATATTGGACATGGTTAACACACTTCCTTGGGAGATATTGGACATGGTTAATACACTTCCTTTGGAGATATCGGACATGGTTAACACACTTCCTTGGGAGGTATTGGACATGGTTAACACACTTCCTTGGGAGATATTGGACATGGTTTATACACTTCCTTTGGAGATATTGGACATGGTTAACACACTTACTTGGGAGATATTGGACATGGTTAACACACTTCCTTTGGAGATATCGGACATGGTTAACACACTTCCTTGGGAGATATTGGACATAGTTAACACACTTCTTTGGGAGATATTGGACATAGTTAACATACTTCCTTTGGAGATATTGGACATGGTTAACACACTTCCTTGTGAGTTATTGGAAACAGTTAACACACTTCCTTGGGAGATATTGGACATAGTTAACATACTTCCTTTGGAGATATCGGACATGGTTAACACACTTCCTTGGGAGGGATTGGACATGGTTAACACACTTCCTTGGGAGATATTGGACATGGTTAATACACTTCCTTTGGAGATATCGGACATGGTTAACACACTTCCTTGGGAGATGTTGGTCATGGTCAACACACTTCCTTGGGAGATATTGGACATGGTTAACACACTTCCTTGGGAGATATTGGACATGGTTAACACACTTCCTTGGGAAATATTGGACATGGTTAATACACTTCCTTGGGAGATATTGGACATGGTTAACACACTTCCTTGGGAGATATTGGACATGGTTAATACACTTCCTTGAGAGATATTTGACATGGTTAACACACTTCCTTGGGAGATATTGGACATGGTTAACACACTTCCTTGGGAAATATTGGACATGGTTAATACACTTCCTTGGGAGATATTGGACATGGTTAACACACTTCCTTGGGAGATATTGGACATGGTTAATACACTTCCTTGAGAGATATTTGACATAGTTAACACACTTACTGAGAAAAATATTGGACATGGTTAACACACCTTCTATTTTTCTTTATCAAAAACGCACATTCTATAACCAAGTTGTTACATACCTTTTCATCATCGTCAATCACACAGATCCCCTCTGTGTTGATGGTCACAGTTACCTCCCTTTCTGGGAACCCTCGTGCCAGTGATCGATTGACCATGTTGCTGATGCTTCCTGTGGGCTTCTGAAGGACTGCCTCAAAAAATACACATCTGTAATTGAAGCTTCTTTGTCATATGTGTGTAGGGAATGTACAATGCATTAATTAATATTACCACTTTGAATGTTTGACAAAATATTTATTCAGCTTTCTCCCAGAGTGAACAGCTGAATATTGTGTCCATAAATTAATGTCGACCTATCTGACACAGCCTTGGCTATTTATTTGTTATGAATGAACCCTCAGTGTATAATAACTTAAAAAATAATATTGTGATAGTTTGGCACAGAATCATCTTTTTTCTGTTTGTTATTATAATTATTATCCCTATGTAATAGCCTCTCACACCTGTTTGTTATCATATACCTATGTATTAGCCTCTCACACCTGTTTGTTATTATATACCTATGTCCCAGCCTCTCACCCCTGTTTGTTATCATATCCCTATGTAATAGCCTCTCACCCCTGTTTGTTATCATATCCCTATGTACCAGCCTCTCACACCTTTTTGTTATCATATCCCTATGTAATAGCCTCTCACACCTGTTTGTTATCATATCCCTATGTACCAGCCTCTCACACCTGTTTGTTATTATATACCTATGTACTAGCCTCTCACACCTGTTTGTTATCATATCCCTATGTATTAGCCTCTCACACCTGTTTGTTATTATATACCTATGTACCAGCCTCTCACACCTGTTTGTTATCATATCCCTGTGTAATAGCCTCTCACACCTTTTTGTTATCATATCCCTGTGTAATAGCCTCTCACACCTGTTTGTTATCATATACCTATGTATTAGCCTCTCACACCTGTTTTTTATTATATACCTATGTACTAGCCTCTCACACCTGTTTGTTTTCATATCCCTATGTACCAGCCTCTCACACCTTTTTGTTATCATATACCTGTGTAATAGCCTCTCACCCCTGTTTGTTATCATATCCCTGTGTAATAGCCTCTCACACCTGTTTGTTATCATATCCCTGTGTACCAGCCTCTCACACCTTTTTGTTATCATATACCTGTGTAATAACCTCTCACACCTGTTTGTTATCATATCCCTATGTACTAGCCTCTCACACCTGTTTGTTATCATATCCCTATGTAAAAGCCTCTCACACCTGTTTGTTATCATATCCCTATTTACTAGTCTCTCACACCTGTTTGTTATCATATCCCTATGTTCTAGCCTCTCACACCTGTTTGTTATCATATCCCTGTGTAATAGCCCCTCACACCTGTTTGTTATCATATACCTGTGTAATAGCCCCTCACACCTGTTTGTTATCATGTACCTGTGTAATAGCCTCTCACACCTGTTTGTTATCATATCCATATGTAATAGCCTCTCACACACGTTTGTTATCATATCCCTGTGTAATAGCCTCTCACACCTGTTTGTTATCATATCCCTATGTACTAGTCTCTCACACCGGTTTGTTATCATATCCCTATGTACTAGCCTCTCACACCTGTTTGTTATCATATACCTAGTACTAGCCTCTCACACCTGTTTGTTATCATATCCCTATGTAATA
>NW_018479929.1:130727-137231 GCF_002113885.1 Mizuhopecten yessoensis | reverse complement strand
ATGGTTTTCTTTTTTTGAATCAAAAGTGTTATATGACAAATTTACCAATCGTAATTTTTTTTAATTCCTGATGTTGCAAGATATTATTAGTAGCCAACTTTTAAGCTCATGAAAAATAGACTCGTGTTGGAACTATGTTAATTAACGTGTCAAAAATGGAAATGCTCTCATTAGTAATGAAATTTCACATACTTTGTCTGCTTAAATCTTCAATAAAAAGGACAACTCCGTTCTGCAATAGTGTAATATTTGGTATCAAAATAACAGTAGGAATATGTTGCACACGATGATGATATAATTTTATAGTAATTGAGTTATTTAAAGCATTAAGGAGGAATTGTACTACAGCACCTTTAACACCCACACAGGCGTAAGTCAATGAGGTCCCATGTATCATAAAAGTTATTCTGAAACTAACTGTTCCTGATTTAAGCTTCCGATATCCATACCTTTTTGGATTTATCTTGTTTTCAAATTCCAAGCGGGGGCCGACGCTAATGTAAAATCTCCATAGGCGTTGACCCTACCTTTGCATGTCATCAATAAAAATATTTAAATGACCTACTTGGGTATTTTTATTGTCACTATGTTTGTTTAATATTATTTGACTGTTAAACATATTTCAAATGATATGTGAAATGAACGGAACCAAAAATATACCTTGTTACCTAATGCGCTACTTACATCAATATACGATATCAATATAAGAAATTAACACTAGATTACAATTAGCATAAATATTTGCGGGATGTAAATAAATTATCTTCAGATCCATCTGATGTCGTATACATTAGCGGAAAGAAAAGTTATAATTTTGACCATTGTATGACAACAATCTGACTATACTATTGACTATTTTAGGTTTAACGGGTCATATAATTCGTTGTTACACACGTCCCCACTACCATGAACCGAGTTCGAGGTGTCAATACGATAATTAACGTGCATCTGTCTTCGATTAATGAAGATATTTCTTAATTATCGTACGCTGAAAATTTACATTTGTCGTCTATCTAGGCAAACGTGTTAATTGTTTCAGTTTTTGTTTTACTTTTTTCCATGCGTAGTCAGCAAAAATACGTATCAAGATCAAAATCAGTAATAACTGGTGTCAGAATCTGTCTGGTGAATTTTAATTGTTAAATGGAATTAAACCGAACATGCTTTTTGTACACTCGCGAGTTGAAAATGTGTAAATCATAATGAGTAATGTGTGATTCGACAACACTACTCATTTAAGCCAATATAAATCCTTTTTGAGTTTAACCAAATTTTTTTTTTCTATAATCACGAGTAACGACCAAAAGCGACGTGATTACTAACGTCATATTATGTTGCTTGCTGATAAAAATGGATTGCTCAGAGAGTTTGGCGGTAGTGATATTGACCCTGTTTTACCGGGTTGTAGTGCTCCAACATCTCTTGCAGACATCGTAAAACTATGAGTTGATAAAATAATTGTACATGTTTGTGTCGGTCTAGAACTATCAAAAGAAATCAAATAATATCACGTATATATTTTAAACAGATTTATATAATGTTTCTACATTAGAATGTCAATTTGGAGCTTAATCATGTTTGCATCACACCACCTGTCAAGCAATACCCAGTTACCTACATAGACATTACCCGTAAAACAAAGCTCAGACTTATATTTAGGCACTGAGTATTATTAGTTGTTATTATATTAAAAATCATTGTTGAAAAGAACAGCATAGCTTGCGTGACTATTACCAAAGATAGAAAGATCAAATAGCAAAACCAAAGAATCTCTATATGGAAGAGATATGCACAGGGACAAGACCAGGTAATGTTTGACTCCTGAGCCTTTCACAATAAAATAAAGAAACAAAAGAGATGAGTAAAACAACACTCTCTGTTGTTTACACTATCTACAAATCATGTAGCTACGTCTCTATAAATACATATGCTTATTTGTACCCACACATCTTTGTGATAATTATACAATGTTCGTAACAACCTATGATTAAGTTATAAAGGCAATGTTATTTCAACAACGATCGCATCTGTAATAGTTTAACATAAAATCATACTATAGTTACTTCGTGCCAGTTTTTGACCTGCCATCCACTGTAATACACATTAAATGTAAAATAAATAAATGTGTTACACACTCTTGATTATTGTAACATGCTTTGTGAGTGGTTTATGTACATATCGTTATCAAGACTGAAAACCTGATGTGTGTTATTTCGAAACTTTTTATGTTTTTACGTGCAGTGATTGTTCCTAAGAGTAGTAACAGTTTATTGATTCATTTTTTCCTTTCGAGTAAAAGTTCTGTTAACTCCTTTCCTTTACCCAGTGGTTTTATTGATATGTTTAAAGAAACACCTGATGAAATTGACAAGACAACAATATAGCATATATTTATCTGATATTTGACATAGGATCACTAATTCATTCTTTATCAGAAGTTTATACAGCAGATGTCTTAACATATACGGATCACACTCAATCTTATGATACATGGAAATCCAAGATAAAATTTGAGAATTGACAAATGTATCTCTTCTATACTGATTGTTCTTATTTCTGCGTATGATATATATAGGAATTCGTCTGGGCTTTTAAGTTGGTACAACATGAAGCTTTAAAACCTGGGTATAATTGTACACGGACCGTAAACCTGTATGTGAAGTGGAACATCATCATGTAATGTTAACATATACACATTATGATGCTAGCAAGATAAACAGAGATATCACACATTTTTGTGTTGGACCTGATCTGACCCGCCATATTGACAAGTGGTTAGGTTATTACGTGACATTGGACATTGTATTTAAATTTTAAACAAACATTTAAAGATAAGCTTGCATATACATCACGAGCTATTTACTCATCTGTTAAAATTTTGAAACATTAAACTTTAATGAGACGTGAAGTAACTGATGCAGTCAAATAAGCTTGATTATATATATATATATATATATATATATTTAAAAGGTTGAAACCAGTTTATGAAAAGAGCAGTGGTGTGTAGCGATGTTGATACAAAATGAAGGTGACTTATTGTTTTCATATTTGAAACAGGTAATTGGTAATTAGACATGCCTATATCAATTCAGATATAAAGCTATTATGGTCAAACTGTAGTATTGTCTTAAAGAAACATAAAAAATAAAACACCCGAGCGGTAAAACATTGAGATAAATGTACCAATTCGACAGTACACAAGGACAGAATCAAAAGGTTAGAGGAATCACAAAACCAAATAACTGACTTTAAATCATTCTAAAGATAGGTGATTGTTTACTGTGACTGTATAACATAACATTTACCTGTAGATAGGTATAAACTATGACTTTGTGAAGTACTCACCTATAGATAAGTGTATGTTCTGATTAAACAAACAACACACATTCGCTTTGTCACATTACTTCCTCGTTTATATATTTATAATCAAAACGATTCCTTATAAAGGAAAATAACTCGCATAACATTATTTGGTTATAAGCCATCAAGCCACAAATACCATAAAAAAACGCCAGGAGTGGAGGAATTGGAATCAAGCAATGTATATCGGTTTCGCAAACTACTGATATGATATTGATACTTGAGATATGTTATTTTAAAGTAAGTCACCTTTGAATATTATGATGCATGCAATAAAAGCCAGGAATGAAGACAATTGGGAGTGAAACGTTTGGATTGATCAATAGGAATAGTGGTAGCCAATCAGAGGCTTGGGATTTTCTTGATTATTTTCTAGGTGGATTCGGAATCTGTAACTTTGCACATGTATTTCCTTTTTTTTTAANGTGGATTCGGAATCTGTAACTTTGCACATGTATTTCCTTTTTTTTTTTTAGGACATCTGTCAACTGAAGTAATGAGAAGGATCCCAGTGAGATTAACATTTAGTAACCAATTGCATGGTGAAATGTAGTAATAAGTGTACCGTTGTATATCAATGAACGATACATCATTTGAACTAATCATGTATCGGAACATTTTGTATAATTGTTGATGTACAACTAGTTGAATTACTGGCCTCGTTGAAAGAACTTCAATTATCATGTAACATGTCGATGAAACTGTACCACTGGGAATGGAAAATTTTATCCACATGGAATGACTGGCTGAGAAAACATTCCTGGTTTACAAACTAAATTTATACATGTGTTACTCAATTAAATACAGTAATTGCCAGTGGTCAGTAACGTTCTTACATTCCTAAAAGCGAGTCCTCTTTTAAGTGAATTTGGAAATTTGGTTGGTCTCAAAATTTGAAGAATATTCGTATAGATTTCATTTTTAAAATGAAAGGATTTGCTTCACAAAGGACCATAATGTTTATAACAAATCTATAAATTTTCAATACATTTTCAATTTGCATAAGCATACTTTGACGTATATGTCGATGAAACTGAACGCATCAGTGAAATGCATAGGTCCTGGAAAAAAATGCTATCTTACATTTAAACATAATGCGTATGAAAAATAGTTTCTCGTACTCCTAACAATATCTTAATTTTAATTTAATTCGATTTAACACTCTTTGTAGAATAATCAATACTCTTAAGATATTACTTAATCCTGTTCAGATTTATTTAAAAGACATGTCTAAATTCGCCAGATATTTCATTTTCAATTATAATGCTTCATTTAAAAAGGCGTCGTTGGAAAATTATGATTAAGTCAATAACATTCGTCAGTGCATCTCAATAATTGTTTTTTTTTGGTTCCCGCATCACTGTCAAATACTGTTTCAATGCATAGAAAATGTTAAACGGCTATGTACAAATCTTTCCTGTAAAGTAAACCAACCTAAGTTGAATTGTATTTGAAAACAAAATGACATCAGCAACAGTGCTCCAGGTGAAACAATGCAACAGGGCTAGATCAGGTTTTGAACCCTGGAAGGTGAATCTGCTACCAGGTCAGTTGTAGTAATGTGCCTAGTCGAAATAATGTTTTGACCAGAATGAAGTGTGAACGATCTTACGTAATTAATGAAAAACTACGATTGAGTTCTCTAATGGTTTGCTTGTAAAAGATCAAGGGTCTTTAAGAAATTATGGCCACATCACGAATGCATCTTTCTGTCTGCTTTACATTTTGTTTCACAAACATTTTAAACAAGTGGCACGTTGCCATTTGATCATTTTGCCAAGGACTGCTGAGAGATAAGTACTGTATTTACTTTTGTCAACCGAGGTTTGGGAATGATTCCCTCCAGTATATTGTATCTTTGTATTTGTAAACGCTTAAAGGTAGTTTGGGTCCATATGTTGTTTTGTCATCAGCCCTTCTTGGGAACATTAATTGAAAGAGGATGACGAAGACGTTTCCGCAATTTGATATACACCATGATCGTTTAAAGAAGCGAAAAATCAAACGTTTTCAAAGAATGAACATTGCTTTTTAAAATTAAATACAGCATTATTTTTTATCTTTTAACTTCACATTCAATTACTGATAACCAGGAGTACACACCTTTATTTAAATAATCACTCTAGTAAACCATCACATATCAACAACACCTTTATTAAATAATCCCTCTAGTAAACCATCACATATCAACAACAAATTTATTGACATATTTACTCTTGTACCCCATCACATATCAACAACACCCTTGTTTAATATTTACTCCAGTAAACCAACACAGATCAACAACCCCGTTGTTTAAATGCTTACTCTCTCTAATACCCCATCACATATCAGCAACACATTTATTTAAATAGTTGCTATCTCAAGTACACCCACACATATCAGCAACACCTTTGTTTAAATAATCATTTTAGTAGCTATTACATATCAACCACACCTATCTAACTAATAACTCTAGTACGACAGTACATATCAGCAACACCTGTAATGACAAATTTACTCTTGTACACCATCACATGTCAACAACACATTTATTTAAATAAATACTCTAGTACACTATCACATATCACCAACACATTTATTGACAAATTTACTCTTGTACGCCATCACATGTCAACAACACATTTATTTAAATAAATACTCTAGTACGACAGTACATATCAACAACACCTGTAATGACAAATTTACTCTTGTACACCATCACATATCACCAACACATTTATTGACAAATTTACTCTTGTACACCATCACATATCACCAACCCATTTATTGACAAATTTCCTCTTGTACACCATCACATGTCACCAACACATTTATTTAAATAATTCCTTTAGTACGACATCACATATTAACAACACATTTTTTTTTATTGGAACCATGCAAACATTTCATCACAAACAAAAACAATTATTGTTTACTAATGAGATATTTAAGTCAAATTGCAACAATATAAATATATTGATATATTATCTCTGGTATACATTTTATATTGTCAAAACCGCATATTCTTAATAGATATTCTAGTAAAACATCAAATCAAAACAATACATCTATTGGAGTAGTATATCTAGTAAACAATACATCTATTGGAGTAGTATATCTAGTAAACAATACATCTATTGGAGTAGTATATCTAGTACACAA
>NW_018479929.1:0-130669 GCF_002113885.1 Mizuhopecten yessoensis | reverse complement strand
ACATATATTGGAGTAGTATATCTAGTAAACAATACATCTATTGGAGTAGTATATCGTGTAAACAATACATATATTGGAGTAGTATATCGTGTAAACAATTTATCATATCATCAATACATTTGTTTTTTTATATTGACTTTGGTCAAACATTCTTCATAACAACACATATTTATGTCTAAATTCTGGTAAAGCATTTCACCATAGCAACACATATCTAAACTTTTATTCTGGTATAACATATGCCTATAATAACATATATCTAAATCTATATTCTGGTAATACATTTCACGACAATAACGCATTTCTAAACCTATATTTTGGTAATACATTTCACCATAACAATAGATATCTAAATCTGCTTTCGGTAAAACATTGTTTATCGTGAGGACTCATATTTACATGATTAATGTAGTAAATAAGCATGCCAGTAGGTTTTGAACTAAAAATCTTTTCATTCCTTTGCTTATTTTTAAAAATACTGTCTAAGAAGCTGTTGTTATTGCATTTTTTAGTTTTTTCCTTGTTGCAAATATATTTGAAGTATCGTGTCGTTAATTTGTTAACAGTTCAAATTCATATTTGAAGTAAAAGTATTAACACACAATATGAGTTTCTCTGTTCTATTCTTTAAAATATAGGAAAGGTCTAAAGAAAAATATGTGTGTTTCTACATGAGATTAATAATTTCCGTTTGAGGGAACATTAATGATGCCATTTAATAAACCGAACATTTTATGAAAAAAAAGGAATGAACAGTTCATAAATAATATAACGGAAATAATTTGAATCTTCCATATCTTGTAGTAGTTCTTTCAAGTTATAATTGTGGAAACCTATAACAGAACCCGTTCATGATAATTTCAAGTTACCCAACCAAATGTTCCCCTTTTTACAAACAGGCCAATGTTTTATTAGCAAGGCTTGTTGTGAAATTTCTGTTCTAGATTGAGTTGGAATTCAGATATATCTGAATATCAGCTTTTGCTCTGATACCGTTTTTTGTGGGTTTCTTTCTATTCTTTTTGTCACACCAACGCATAGTTACATCTCAGACTATTTTGCACATGATTGTGACTATCTAATGAAATTCGCTTCTTTCATAAAAAAAATGAAAACAATGTAACTATGCATTACATTGACTTAACTCACTGTTGTTTTTTTTAAAATTCCTTTTTACGTCAAAACATTAGGTAATTGTCTGTGAATATTCAGTTCTGAATCTGTGACTGTAATGACTAGTTGTGTGTTGTCACTTCCGAATAAAACGTTGGAAACACAGCATTGATGCAAATTTTTCTCTAAATCCTTGTCCCGTAAAGCCATACAGTAAAAGGTTCATAGAATGATTCAAAAGAGTACAAGTCTCTGCTACGATGGGAAGGTGAATTAAATTTAAAAACGTGTTTTCGACACCGTTAACCATTTCCTGAATAAAATAAACAAGTAATGGGAGAATTGCTGAAATGTAGAAGGCGGTAACTGCAAATAGCGTAGTGATTGTTTTCTTGGTGGAGTCATTCTTTATAGGTGTAGAACAAGAATTATTTTCGTTGCCTGAAGTCAGACTGCGCCTCTTATTAGCTGATATGATGAGTCCACGTGCAATTAAAGAATTAAAGATGCAGATTAAAAGGACTGGAATCAGAATGTAAACGAACATTTCAATGTAGGTACTGTATTTGAAGCAATAGACATTGGCGAACTCAGGCATAACACATGATGAGTTTTCGTCATCCCATTTGAGACATATTATCGGCAAATTGAGAGCAGCAATAATCAGAAAGGTCACGCCGATATAAATAAGTGCACGCTTTCTGGTACAGTACTGGTTAACATGGAACGGGTGGCAGACAGCTATGGAGCGATCAATAGTGACCGCTACTGTGATCCAGGAGTATAGCTGCATAAATATGAGTGTGCAACTGAAGTCAACAGAGCAAAAAAATTGGCTGCCCGATCTGGAAAGCTGGAAGAATCCGACAATCCGCATCCATTGAAAGATACCGCCGAAAACCAGCGAAGCCATGTCGGATAGTGCGAGGAACGCAAGATACAGATAAAATGAGGACGATTTGGACAGCTGGAACAATACAACAAACGACACAATGTTTCCCACAATCCCTAGGGACGAAATGATTGGCATGATGAGTTCATAAAAGTTTTCTTTGTTGCCGACAATTCTGTCGTCTTCAAAGTCGGTAAAATTGTTGACGGGGATACTTCCATTAATAATGTGTGAAGTTTGATTTTGAAGACTAAGGTTCCGGTCTCCCATGATTTCACTGAAAAATGTAAAATTGCATCGTTTTATATGTGAAAAAAAATTGTAAACGTAGTTGTAGACTGTAGCAAATAATAACAAACACCGTTCAAGCACAATTATATCATTCTGAAATATATTTTGATGAGCTACTCCTAATCGTAGAGCATACATGTTACAGTTGACAAATATAACGGAATTTCGGTTGTCTATATAAGATTTTGTGTGTACACTGTGATCTGATTTCTTACGTTGATATTGAGTAGCTACCGTCATTAGGGGCATGCACTGATAATTACCTTAAATGCCATGCAGTCGAATCTGCTCAAGCGACCATCTGTATTAAACGACCATCTGTTTTATGCGACCACGTTTTATTCCTCCCGACCGTTTTAACTATGTAATTCAACTGTATTAAGTGACCATCTGTCTAACGCGATCAGCGACCACCGAAAATCACCCCAAAATTACGTTAAACCACCACATTTGATACATTTAAGCGACCTTGTTTGACAAAAATTAAACAAAACGATCGTTGAAATAGTTGTGTATCTCTAGATTTGCGACCGTCAACACATTTGACGAAGGGCTAATTCACGATCTGTTTACCAAATTCAATGAACAAACTTAAAAATAACAATCTCCAAGCATAAAATTAATTTCTTGATGCGCAGAAACAAATAAAAAGTATTTTTTTCTAACTGCCGATATTGATGATTTAGCAGTAAAAATACGGACCGATATTTATCGCAGCTGAGCAAAACCATTTTGATTGCGCGAGTGTCCTGCTAGGCAATGTAATCTTTAACCCTACGATATCCTCCATCTGATTGAATGAAGTAGACTGAAAGTTCTTGAAATAGGTTCTGTTGAGAGATGGTCACGACAGCACTCTCGTGCGAAATTATCATTAAATATCAGCGCAACCGCGCACTAAATATATTTATGTTAGCATACATATCGTTTCTAATTTCTCATCAATATTGAACGCCTTTAATAACATCCCTGAACTTCTCAACGCCAAAGTACTTACGAAAACAATACCAGTCATTTTTACGGCAACATGCTGTTGGCTTTATTTAGGTGAATGATTTAACTGGATTATCTTTCCAGTTTCCATCGTAACATAAAGGAATAATACACGTGAACCCATCTGTTTGTCCAACACAGGAACAGCTATCATTCTAACAACAATATATTTTGTAACAATTAAGTTAGCTTGAATCATGGCAATTAACCAAAACACAGTCGTTTTGAGTGAAATGACAATTGTATTTAAAATGTTATAGACAAAATGTACCAAAACTTCAACCAAAATGGACAAAATGGAAACGAGAAAGAAATGGGAAGATATTAAACAAAATTAATTAACATGAACGACGAACAAACAAAGTTGTTAAAGTAGATGTTCCAGCAGAGTTTGCATATTCCTTAACGAACGTGATGATTAGTGTGGTGTCTCCCTTCACTTAATGGGAAATATGTGAGTGAAACGCTTCAAATTTGCTAGAAAATTTAAACTTATGGTACAAGGCAAATTATGTGTACGGTTGTGTATTGTAAAATCGTGGGTAATCAGTAATGATGTTTTTCTCATTATACATTTTCTACCTTGAAAAGGATATGTAATCTGACAAAGAAATGTGAAAGCTTACATCTACAGGTTTCAGTTGTAAATGCAGGGACAAAAGTTGTTAACGGATTATTCAAACCCGGTAGGAAGAGCGCAAGATATTCACCATTTAAATATCTGAATGACACACCTAAATGCGACATAGGTAGTGAGCTACACATATATATACATGTACTAGGCTATTATAAAGAATTATATCGTTTGTTTTTGTCTACACATACACGTAGCAGACTGTTAAATGCATGTCACTACAGATGAATCGAAAAATAACTTTTATGAAAGAGAAAGAATGAAAGGCATTTCCTTTACAATTGTATCCAATGATTAATATTATTTTATACAACCAGAGATTAAATTTAAATTATACGAGTTATGTATTGCAAAACATCAACATATAACGACAACATTAGTGATGACCTTAACGTGAGAGAGGACGTTAACGTATCGACATATTGTGAATGAACAGCAGGTATCTACTTATTGTACACATTCCCATGCAAAGACTACCATACAAATGGTTCAGGCATAGAGTATCAGAATTTCAAAGAATATTGGATGATGTTATTGAATTAGAATGAACGGTTAACTGTGTTTTGAGCTATTACACAGTTACCAATATACAGTCAACTTTCGAATCAGATATACATAATGACAGAGATAGTCTGAAATCAGGAAAAGGATGACGTAAATGTTATGATAACCTTAGTTTAAAGGAGGCTATGTTGTGAACATAGAAAATGCACGTACGTTTAAGTTGTGTTCATTGGAATTTAATAAAATGTAGTACAAGTAACTATCGAGAATTAATTGTATTTGAAAAAGAGCAATTGACATACAATATATTACATAATGCGTTAGACTCCCGTTTTTATCATTTTGTCTGCATAATCAAATGATCTATAGTAGACTTAGTAGAAAAAACATGAAATACATTGATCAGACGATATCAAACCGAATCAAAAATACTAATGAAACCATCACCTAGATAGCACAACTAGTATTTTATAATTGCCAAAAGAATATTGGATAAATCTTACATACATATATAGATATAGTATATTCTTAAAGATTTCCAAATGTTATATTCCAGGTATATTCCTGAACAAGTACTGATCTCCATCAATGCATCAAGGAAATAAAAACGTAGTTATCTTCTTGAAATATAAGATAAGTTCCTGATAAATTACCTTTATTTGTAGAACCTAACAAAATATAATTTCAATCTTCAGAGATTTTGATCAATCTCATCAATAAAGAATACGTTTACAAGAAGTCACTAGATGTTTATGAAATAATACTTCCTAAAGAACAGAAATATAAAATGTTATCGCTTACCTTGAACGATTTAAAGTTGGAACGTGATGATGTGGTCTAATAACTGACTGGTAGTTCTGCTACATTTGTAAGTATTTTATCCACCAGCGTGAATTCTGGTTTCGATCCGTCGTCATTTCAGATGGTTATGTTTAGAGGCTGTGATTGGTTAACCCAAAACCAACGCCTAAGTAACGCGATTTCCATATCAAGTTGTAGTTTCAGCGGATACTATTGGTCAGCTAACGATGTTTTGCGTTTGTTGTATTAAAGTATATGAATGTTGATGAGAAGACTGCGATTAAGCAAAGCTATCGATTTAAATGTTTGTCCTCATTCATCAGATCGATAATTCTATGTAGTTTACTGCCTCCTTTTCTGTTGTCCTTGTCTTATCCTTGGACGGAAAGGAAGCTAAGAATCATTTCGATTCATATAATTCTTAAAGAGTTCAAATTCTAGCACACCGTCTGATATTTTCTTTGAAAACACCTCACTGTGCTAGGAACTGAAAATAAATTGAATGTGTGACCATGCTCAGCGAATTACGAAATGACAAAGAATAAAAAGGTTCAGTTTGGAAGAATTTAAGAAAGTTCATTTTCAAAATGTCTTTAAGAGTGAAAATCTTAGATTTCGAAGATAAATTATTTTAATCAATGGTTTGAGTTTTATGCTGGCTTACTGGAACATTTGCTTGTACAGAAAATCGGCAATTTGTCGTAGCTGCAGACCAATGAAGAATAATATATTCATTGGCCTTTACACTGTCGTTCCCTAGGTCCTATATAGTAAGCAAATTTATTTAAACAAAAAGAAAACAAAAATTCAACAAAAGTTGAAATTATAACTGCCGTAGCAAGAAGTTCTCTCCGTCCTTCTGTATCCTAACACCAGTAAGACTAAATTTAGACATTATTTATTTTGGATATCTAGCTGAGGGAATTCTATTAAAGGGAGGGGGTGAACAGTACGCGGCTTACATGAATAACAAGGCATCCTAAACTGTAAACTGATAGAACAGAACTAATACACCACAAATATGAAAATATTGAAAATAAAACAACAAAAAAACAAAGGCACATTTCTATTGCGTTGTTATGTACTTATTAGACTTCAGAAGAGAAAACAAAGCCGATGTAACATATATTACGGTCAATGCGCACACACTGGTGACTAAAAAAGGTGTAGTATACTTAGAATATGGTAAAGTGACGAGTAAAAGTACTCTTGTTCAAGTTAGTTAACCACCTGCCGAGTTAAAGTACTAATATCCGTGTTATTTTATCCCTTGACAAGTTTAAATACTCCCAGATTATTCTTTTACCCTTTTCAGTCGAAAGTTCGCCTCATAATCAACAACGTGTCTGTGCTTGGTTCACCTATGACAATTTAGTGTAGTACGAATAAAACTATGACACTGATTGTACCTTTCATCGGCCTGATGAACTGAAATACGTGCTTTAAACAATTCAATTATGTGTTTGCTTATTACTCGATTTGTAATTTAAAAAAAAAATGTAAATAAATTTGTCGTGTTTTTACTTTTTTCGGCCTGTTCAACTGATAATAAATGTCAAAATACGTGTTTGTGAAACCATTGTGACGAAGTCATCTCTACCAACCTTAAACAAAACAAGTTGATATGATATAAGGACGAATGTTGCACGGTTACCTAACCAGCAGGGGTGCTGTGTTGTAGGGATCATTGTTATTATTTAATTTGCCGTTAATTAGGGTCTTGCTATTGGGCAATCAACTGACGGATAGTGACCACCCAGAATGATCGGTCCTAGAAATAATGAATAGAAATGCATCTCTCAGTTAATATTATTATAAGTTACGTTAATATTTTATATAGAAACAAAATGAAAAGGTAAATGAAGACTATGGGAATGTTGAAAAATCGCCATCATGATATCAGGGGGATATATACTGCTTATTTGTTAGATATGAAGTTTGGTGTATACTTACTAAGCTAAGTGTTGTTTTACTAATTTCTTTTGTAATAATACGATACTAAAATCGAAACGTATTGAGTATTTCTAGGAAGTTGACAAGTTCATTTCATTGTTCACTGTTGAATATCAAAAGTATCAAAGCCTAATTGACTTCATAGTTCCTTTGTTGAAAGTCCTATGAAACCAGACACGATGTTTGAAGCGAGATTGAAACAAATATCATTCAATTATTGAAGAGTACATGAAACCAAAGCCAATTTTCATTATGACCTTTCGTTGAATCTTGGAGCTATTCAAATAAACCAAAGTGTCAAACCAAATGTACACAGACATATAACGTATCAGGGATATTGTATTCCTAACAAAAAATATTACTATACTATCGTCACGATGGAATTAATGAGAGACAGCACGGAAATAAGAGAATATTGTAATGATCAAGTCACGACCACATCACAACAAAACAACTTTGCAATGTTTAAATAACGGCTGAAAATTATCAATATAAAATTCCTTGCGCCATATTGTCGTTCGAAAGGAAAATCATACAAAACTAAACCATCATAATTTAAGCTGCACTATTGTAAATCATCAATGTTGGCTGTACACTGTAAATCATCATCGTAGGATCTACAACTGTCATTCATCACTGTAGGCTCTACAGATGTCAATCATCCCTGTAGACAGTACATTGTCAATCATCAATGTAGGTTGTACACTGTCAACTGGCGACTTGTCTGTCGGAAGCTCTCCTCATAATCAAAACAAGTGTCTGTGCTCTGTTCACGCATGACAATTTAATGTAATCAGAATATGTCCTTTAAACATTTCAATATGTGTTTGCTTATTACTCGATTTGTAATTAAAAAAAAAATCAATAAATTGGTCGTGCTTGTACTTTTTTCGTCCTGTTGATCTGATAATAAATTTCACAAAACGTGTTTGTGAAATTATTGTGACGAAGTCAGCTCCACCAAACTTGAACAAAACACATTGATATGATATTAAGATGAAAGTTGCATGGTAGGATTACCAACAGGGCTAGATATCGGTGGGAGCATTGTTATTTGTGTATTTACCGTTAATTAGAGCCTGGCTTTTGGGCAATCAGTTAACGGCACTGACCTCCCGGAATAATGGGTTATAAATATAATGAACAGAAATCCATCCCTCAGTTACTAGTTGTGTTAGGGGAAACGTGGATGTTTGATAAAAAAAGATCGCCATCATGGTTTCATGGGAATTAGGCCTTTTCTTTGTGATATATGATGTTTGGTGCATAGTTAGATAGCCATGTGCTTTTGTTTTCAAATTCCTTTTTTAATAATACAATACTAAAATCTATACGTATACAGTTGTTCTAGGAATGTGACAAGTTAATTTCTTTGTTCACTGTTCATATGAAATAAAAGAGGATATCAACTTCTAGCCACGTGAAGCCAAATTGACTTCATAATTCCTTTGTAGAAAATCATATGATACTAGACACGATGTTTACGTCAGCCAGATGAAGCCATTTGTTATTATGACATTTCGTTGAATACGGGAGCTATTCAAATATTTCAAAGCGTCTTACCGACAGTAATTGTTATACTATCGCCACGATCGACTTAATGAGAAACAGCACAGAAACGAAAAAATACTATTATAACCAAGTCACGACTACATCCCGAAAGAAACACCTTTACAATGTTTTAATTACGACTGGAAATCATCAATACAGAATTATATGGTCAATATTGTCATTCAAAAATAAATCATACACAACTCAACATCATTAATATACTGCACTTTCGTAAGTCATCATTGTACAATTGAAAACCATAAGTGTAGGTTGTGCAACTTCCAACCATCATTGCAAGCTGTACAACTGTAAACCATCAGTATAGGCTGTACAAATGTAAACTATCATTGTAGGCTGTAAACTTTAAACCATTATTGTAGGCAGTACACTGTCAACCATCATTGTAGGCTGTACAACTGTCAACCATAAATGTAGGCTGTTCAATTGTCAATCATCATTGTAGGCTGTACAAATGTCTTGAATTTTGTATGTTACCAGTCATTTTCAGTTTTAAATCAAGAAAATCAAGAAAATTTTATTAAAAAATTCTTGTTAGTATCGACAAAACATACTGTAGGCTCGAGATGGGCACATTTCTTCTGTTACAATGAAGGATCAGATGATAACAGGCTGCTTTGAATAGAACTCGTTATCATATGAAAGATGCAGCAAATATTATCTCCAAAATCAAATGTGCGTATGGACAGACGATAAAATACTCAACTGTTTTTCCCTCAAAACGATATCGGAGGCTGACAATATTTTGACGGTATATACTTTAAAGCTAGCCCCAATGTCAATTGAATGAAGTCACGTTTCCTATCTTACATTGAAATAACGTATAAAGATTTTTTTTATGCACTCTTTACTTAGAAGAAAAATGTATTTTCTGAACTTGGTGTGATCAGATGCTATAAGTCATAGGCCGAATGAATGAAGGATATATACCAGCGGAAAAAAGGTAACTATGTAGGCAATCATGCAGATAAAAACATAAATGTTATTGGCGGGTTGGTCGAGTAGTAAACACTCTGGCCTTCCATGCAGGCGGCCGGGGTTCGATCCCCCGAAGTCGTTGTACGCATGTTTATTCAGAAAAAGTGTTTTACATTGTTCTGGGTGTTGTTGTCGCGGTATCTGTGCTGTAGCATTCAAGTGGGGTGGCGTTATAAATGATGCTGTTGGAAAACACGGTCCCGCTACGAACACACATTACATCTCCAGCACACACGTATACATACTTACATATAGAGATATTAGCAAGGTGGCATAGGACTAGTAGTAAGCGCTCTGTGCATTAGGCAGCTCCTTGCGAATTTAAAAAAAAAGATTTTGATTAATGTGTATGCAAATTGATTTAATTGTTTATATGTGTACTGTAAAGCGCTTTCGAGTGGCTTATACTAGCTGGACAGGGCGCTTTACCAAATGGTTGTATATTGTTCTTCTTATTAATTATTATGAAACCATCAGATATAATTCTTTATAAGGGAAATTTTTCAATACTTCAATTCGTTTAAAATGTCGCAGCTTGTCTCTTCATAGAGGGACCGCAGAACCAAGTTATTTTCCATAGACGATAGTGTTAACGTTTACAACTGTCCTGGTTAAATGGGGTTATCCGCACTGGTTTGCCTGCCCTCATTTTGAGGAATATCATCTCACACAACTGTAAATAAAAGATTTAAAAATTCTGCCCAGGCAAAAGCAGACTTAAACATTTTTTTGTATGCATATTACATCTATATATATTGCTCAAACCACACATAAAACATTTGAAATTTCTGCCACCTAAATATCCAACCAGCAAACCCCGAGGCATTCACAATCCTATTAAATCCTCTGCCCAGAAGGGAAAACCCACAATCTATTTTTGATTTGGTTCCGTGGTCCCTAGAGCGTACCAAATTGTTGAAGAATACCTGGGGAATTCCGTTCCAAATGAAGACTAACGTCCGACCCAACGCCGCCAACGCTGCCAACGTCTTGGTACAGTTGTGGGATCGCACAACGTTACACGATGTGCGGTGTGCGCACGATATGTGCATGGTGTGTGAACGATATGTGCACGAAGTGCGAACAATAAAAAATGGACGATCATTCCTTGCACACATTTGTGCGGACGATCGACGGACGTTGGGCGATAACAACCGTGGTTTGTGTAAATTAAGGAATAGCTTGACAATATATACGGTTTCGTGTTTGAACATAAAATTAGTTTCTATGCTCTAGCTACATATATTAGCTTACCTTTCTGTCTCTACTTTCTTTAATTTGGAAATGGTGTTTTGTGGGGGGTTTTAAACGAAATTAATCGACACGTGTAAATTTACAGCACAGTCTCGGCTACACAGGTAAACCATAGTTTACCCCGCCCGGGGCACTTACGTAACTCGCCAAGGTGTGAAAACCAGATGTGCGGAGAGAAGCGCACAACGGGGCGAACGATTGTTAAATCGCACAGTTTTGCGCACCATGGGTGGACGATGTGCGGACGGTGTGTGAACGATGTATGCACGGTGTGCGCACGGTATTTTTGGTGCGTTGTGCGTTCCCACAAATGTAGGATACGTTGTTCACGTATGTGATTCCGTAGAGTTCTAAGGCTGATGTCACGCAATCAAGGAATGGTCCGCACTGTCAGACTTGCCGTTTTGAAGCACCACCGATTATTTGATTGTCCTCTTGTTGTCACATCAGTCGTGGGTGACCTGCACATGATTGGTATCTGATATTATAAAATGTTGACATCTTCTCCACTCACTAAGCTTGAAAAGTGTTAATGTGGACACCAAGTTGCGTAGCAACAGCACGATCTATCATACAAGCCTGGATCATTCTAATTTCGCGAGGGCAGTCATTTTCATTTAGTCTGGGCATTATTCTACGATCACTTTCAAAAGAAAGGAACTGGTTTTCCGAATAATGACTCGTCATTTGCAAGCTCTTTAAAATTATGTGCGACAAAAGCGTGCAAAATGACCCATCTACAAAAAAATGAAAACCTGCATGTGCAAATAGGGCATTGACGCCGCAATAGTGCGGTTGTGCGTTCACTGGTTAACTGTGCAATGCATCAGGCTAAACATTGATTTGTGTTAATTTTATTCAATTCTTAGGTTACATCATTACTTTTGTTCCATTAGTATATATTATTAATCGGATTAGGTGAACACAGTTTGTAGATAAGAACTCTTCATGTGTTATAGTTGGTAGGTGTATGTAACTGCGAGAGGGCATGATTTTATTGCGAAGACGTTAAAGTAAGCAATTTCGTTCCAAGCGATGCAGAAATGATGAGCAGGTGATCCGCAAACAATGTAATCGAGAATCGTTGTTTAACCGGTTTACTACAAACAGGTTACCAATAGCATTGACCGAACTGTCGGACATTTGTTTACTCCATGAGAAACTCCATGTTTTCCAAATTTGGACCGACAATTTCGATGAGACCAAAAAAGGATTGTTCAGCATCAAAACAGCTCCCAGGCTGTCTTGTTAGGTTTTTAATTTTTTGTTTTCTTTTTATTTTAAATATCGACAAAGACATGCCGATCAAAATCATTTAAAGTCTGTAAAGATTTAAAATGGAGCTAGACTGCAAATATGTGAAATGCCATCTTTGCAAGATAGAGTCGCTTCGTTAAATAATTTCAGAGAGATTAAACAAACATCATGACTCACTGTTAAGTAAGACAACAAGACAAATTACCTTATCATATGTTTGGACAGACAGTCCAGTGGGGTTCATACCCGGTCAGGGCCCATGGAGGTAAAGATAGAAATTACCTCTGTGTCTCTATCACAGTATCTATATATACTGATTAAACATCGTGAAAAATAGCACTCGCAGCGAACGCTTTTTATATCGTACGAGTGGTATGCATATAGTTCAAGCAAAAAGCTATGCATAGAAACACAAAACGAAACTACAATACTATGCAATCTTTTTTTCTTCGCATCGTGCAGAACGGACTTAAACATTTGCGACGCTCTGATTGGTTATTAATTTATTAGAGGCTAAACAATTGCCGTTTTAAGCATTTCTGAGGGAATAAAAAATATCTTTGAAATCGTATCTAATTACGTTAACTTTACAAACGTATTGATTGTGGTTTTAAGTGTCTCTTCCTTAAATCGGGTTTAACAATTAAAGTTATCGAGATTTTTCACGAATCAGGTTTCGCCATAAAATATCTGCGGTTTAAAAATCGCGGGCTTGCAAAAATATAGGATACATTGTATATCCGATACCAAATGATCAATAGGAGTTTAGAGTAAATGTTACCAGTTTTGACCTCATCACAAACAAGTTTCATAATTGACTCAAAGGTCTACCAATATGTATTGGTTACTCTTTCAACAAGAAAACATCTGTGTCTTCACGAAAGCTAGGCCTGTGCAAGTCTAGTCACTTCAATGCAAAGGAAAACCGATCAGACGAAGTGTTTCTTTGTTTATCAACGACATTGCTGATGAGCCGCCTGAGATGCATGTATTTACGCGCATGTGTGGGTTAAAAGTAAGTATGCGTAGCCGTCTTTTTCATTTAGTGTCTGTGTCACAACATGACTCCCCGTCCCCCTACTCCCCCTGGTGCAATTTGCTTCAAGTCAGTCGGTTTAATCACAGGGTTAGTTACAAATGTATGAAATACACATATGCTATACTGATATGGGTCACAACACACATACCGCTGTGACCCATCAGCATAGCAAATGGTGTATTTCACCCATTTGTAACGAATTGATCCCCTGTGTTCAAGGTGGGAAGTCGAGGGGGATTCGATATTCATTTATATATAATAAGGCGGCAGGCCAATTGCTGGTATATTGTAATGTTAAGGAAAATACATTGTCATGCTTTTTAAATGTACAGGTTATTTCATCAGTTGTGTCTCTTCTATTTAATCAAAAACAGGGAAACTTACAAATGACAAACATCAATCATTCCACGAGGTCCCCTTTACATATACAATGTCTTTTACCATTAACGTTATTCTTTCTAATATTTGTTCTACCCTTTAATTGTATCTATTTTTAATTGCGTTAATTGCACTTATTTTTTTCTAAACAAATGATACACGGTTATAAGTAACAAATGCATACTTGGCAACATTATGTTTTTGTTTATGAGGGAGAAGCTGTGTGCTCAAATAAAATATTACAAAACAACGAAGAATTTTAAGAGATGAGTAGATGCCCACCAGGTAAAAACAAAACACTTTAGAGTGTCAATCTTCTTTTTAGTTGTTATTTCTGAGGAAATCATCGGGTATCAAAAATATAAGCAAGTTTGCTGTCTGAAAATGGTCAATTCTAGTACGGACTTATATAGCAATCTAATTCCGTGTTCTGACCTATGAGTCGAAAGGTGTAAAGGCCACGTGACTCACGAGATCTGCAAACATAAGCTTCATGTAGATATGTTTCGTCATTTCACCAAGGAATTAGACTAAACCTAGGTCCATGACTTTGAAATTTGTATATGTTTCACTTATCTAAACATGTGAAATAATCAGTTCATAAATAAGAAAAAAAAAGATTAACTGATTACATGTGACGCATACGTAAATTTCCAACCACATTTATAATAATCCATTCAGATATGTGGTCCCAAACACTAGCTATGGACCATTAGTATACTGGTCATTATAGTTCACTGATTTACATGTTCTAGTCACGAACATGAACAGACGCACTACCTATGGACAACTGAGATACCTGATCACAACACAATATAGTTCACTAAGATACCTTGACAACTTTTTTTACTATAAACCACCGAGATAATAAGTTACAAACTCTCACTATAGACCACTGAGATACCTGTTTACAAACTCTCACTATAGACCACTGAGATACCTGGTTACAAACTCTCACTATAGACCACTGAGATACCTGGTTACAAACTCTCACTATAGACCACTGAGATACCTGTTTACAAACTCTCACTATAGACCACTGAGATACCTGTTTACAAACTCTCACTATAGACCACTGCGATACCTGGTTACAAACTCTCACTATAGACCACTGATATACCTGGTTACAAACTCTTAATATAGACCACTGAGATACCTGTTTACAAACACTAATCATAGGCCATTGGTTACAGTAGAAGCCTTGCAGTTTTGAACAAGTCATTTTTTTTCAGAACCTGAACTCATTAATATTAATTTATCTTGAGCAAATCTAAGTAGTTCATTACCGACGCACCCTTAAAAGCTTTTAACTTTTGTATGTATTAGTTTTGTTCATCCAATGAAGTGTTTTATATTCATATGAATATCATATCTTCTGATGTTGATTACTTTTTAGATTGATTTGAGAGGTATAGTTTGAAAACGCTTCACGATCTGTAAATTTCTTTAAACACATGTAACACGCCACCGGTCTTACAAATTCTATTTATCATAACTCAGTCAATTGTTAAACATCTAGCTGAAGTTTGGTACATATAGGTGTATCATAGTAATATGAATAACCTAGAAATAACCTAGTTCCAATTTCTGGAGTGAAAACACTACTAGATTTACAATTTGGCAATCGGTATACATGCTACAAATACATTTATAGTTTAAGTACAGTATTGGCATCAATTAATCGACATTTTGAAGTCAGGCTGCAGCTATTGTGATATGGAGTCATTGTCTTCAATGATCTCGTAACACTAATGACGCAACCGCTCTGATCTTACAAGTTCATTGGTAAAATACTTTAATATATCCCTTACGGAAGAGTTCACATCGTTAAACCGTGTAAATATAATTCTTGAAATGCTTATGTAACAGCATAAACGGTACCTACTATATATGTATATGGCATTTAACGTGTAAACATCGATTACAAAGTTAATTATTAAGAGGGTATAATTAAACGATTCAAACAAATATATCACACCTAGGTTGTTACAATACCAAACATTACAATTTATAATACTCACCGAAAGAAGTAGAGAACAGTATGTGTATGAATTAACTATTAACCGTTACGGTTTAGCTATACATTAGGATTACAAGAGACAGTNCTGATCTTACAAGTTCATTGGTAAAATACTTTAATATATCCCTTACATAAGAGTTCACATCGTTAAACCGTGTACATATAATTCTTGAAATGCTTATGTAACAGCATAAACGTTACCTACTATATATGTATATGACATTTAACGTGTAAACATCGATTACAAAGTTAATAATATAGAGGGTATAATTAAACGATTCAAAAAAATATATCACACCTAGGTTGTTACAATATCAAACATTACAATTTATAATACTCACCGAAAGAAGTAGAGAACAGTATGTGTATGAATTAACTATTAACCGTTACGGTTTAGCTATCAATTAGGATTACAAGAGACAGAAATATAAGTGATCTGACCAGAAATTCGTTCGAACAATAAAGAACTTATACGGAGAATTAAGCGATCACATAATACAAATTCGATTAAACCCGTAGTTTCAATACCTCATTTCGACCTTCTCTCCCCAAACAATTTTGGATAAACGACGCAATCGATCTGCTAGATCTATTGGAAACACATTGAAAAGGCCGTGGATATGTCTATTGTACACCCCATGTTATACACGACAATTAAAGTTGTATTATTCATTACTAATTGATCATTTAAATTAGTTATGAAGAAATCGGCATTGTTGTGATGAAGGCCCTGTTTATAACATCGGCAGTTTATTAACCTAGCTGGAGACGTCAAAAAGTGTAAATGGTAGAAGAGAAATGATAAGATATAATAACTTGGTAAATCCTGAGTTGAAAGGCGGGTATTTTCAAATCACAACTGATTGTGTAGTGCACTTACTTGTTTAGTAATAAAAAAAAGTCCACTTTTTTCTCATTCCGGTTAAGAACAGCTTGTCTGGTGATGGTGTTCCGTTCATATATGTCCATCAATGAATTCAGTTGAACCTGAAAATCGGTCTTAAGAGGGGAACAGTTTGTTCCCATAGTTCAAAAAGGAATTCCAACATTCTGCTAGGAAATATTGCATCCAAACCCCACAAAAATATTTTCAATTAGGAACGCAATGATCATTCCCATCATTTCGTTCTCGGTAGTATTCAGATACATTGGGAAATTAGTGATATCATATAAAAAAAAAAAAAAAGCAGATTGCAAAATGTTATATATTATATCTATGGTATTCCAAACAATTTGCTAGAGAAATATTGCAACCCAACTCAATAAAGAAAATGTATACATCTTAAATAGCTATTAATCTTTACGGTTTAGCTTTCCAGAAAACTTGATGATCTGACCAGAAACATGTGAGTACAGTTAATAATATATACGTAGAATTGATCAATCGATTAATACAAATTTGGACAAACACCTACTCCCTTCTTCCCCATATCCCCCAATATGTTTGGATTAACGGCTCTACCGATCTATACCGAATGGTAAAATATTTGAATTCGTCGCTATCAGTAGAGAGCATATCACTAAACCGTGCATGTACAGTCATATTTAAATAGGGTGCATATTATAATACGGTGAACTCATTCCGTCTCAAGAACGTGATATAACAAGAAAGTAAATAAAATCGCTGGTTTGTTCAAGTAATGAAAACGTATTCATTTATTTGATGCTGTTTCTATGAATACATTTCAGAACAGTATATTACTCGTTAACTGGTAAAAGGCCTTGACTATGTCTTATGTTCAGCCTATGCTATACATTGCAAGTAATATGTAGTATTCGTAACTAATTGACCATTTAAATACGTAATGTAGAAATCGGCATAGTTATGAAAAAAACTTGTTTAAAGCATCGGCAGCTATTCAACTAGGCTAGAGAGGTCACAAAGCTGTAGAACATTTTGACTTTTGTATTCTTCGCCCTACGATGTTAGTTTTTTTTTTCTCACAAAGAAATCTGAAAATATAGGGTTGACATCGTCGTCTAGCACGTGAGATTTCAAATATCCAAATCCGAAAAATTGCATTTTCGAAAAATTATATTTTATAATGGATTTTAATGTAGATATCTTCAATCATTTTTTTTTTATATATTTTGTATTATCTGCTTATTTGAATCTTCTCTGATTTACGTTATTTTTTCTCACTTATTTGAATTACACATACATGTGAGTTTCGCAAATGTAAGTATATGTTCCTGTGAGTTTATATAAATTCTGCTTTATCTGAATACTGCTTAATCTGAAGCCTAAAGAGGGTCACATTTTGTTCCCATGGGAATTCTTACAGTCTACTGGGAAATATTGCAACCATACTATCGTAAGATAGTTTCAACCACGAAATCAATGATCATTTTTACCAATTCGTTCTTAGTAGCATTCAGATATACGGGGAAATTCAATTCGTGATATTTATGAAAACAAAAAATAGGCAGCGTGTATGTTACATATTTTTTTTTATGGCATTTATATAGAGAGGATTGTTAAAGGTTTCGAAATATTAGCCATCCGACCAGCAAGAATCTGCGTACAAATCAATAGCGTGTACGTAGAATTAAGTAATCAATTAATACAAATTTGGACAAGCACGTACCTCCTCACTACCCCTTCTCTCGATATGTTTGGACTGTCGGCGCTATTGATAAAACATTTGAATCCGTCGCTATCAGTAGAAAGCATATACCTTAACCTTGCATGTACATTCATATTCAAATGTAGTGCATATTCCAATAGGCCATACACATTCTATCCCAAGATATCGATTTTAGATGTTTATGTTAGTACAATTAAAATCTCCATGGGACACTGAGGATATAGATTGATGTTTGTTAACGGTATAAAAGCTTATCAGCTTTTCAAGTTGTGTATGTCTTTACAAATATAGGTAAGTAAATATCCAGACCAATATGAAACGTCCTTTACACATCACAAGGTATTATGATACCACAAACAGCTTTTCAATCTATTGTGCATTCTGATCGGATTTGTGTTTGTTCTCATATGTGACTGAGTCTACTGACGGCCTGATAACAAAACCTTACCGAGTACTTCAATTACATTTTCAAATGTATTGCATTTATTGTATTTAACCAAAGGGAAATGTGTTGATTATTTCGATCGTGTATAGCCTTGTACATACTTATAAACTGCTGACGTAGTTACCTCGTACCACCTCGATAGGTTGCATAACATTGTGTCACACTGAAAACGAAAGTAAGACTCCGTTTCTGACAATAATTGATAATAATGATAAAATAAGTAAAATGTCTCAGATCAAGATGAAAAGAACGGAAAAGGTGGTACAATTAATGTTGCACGTAGACGGAGAATGATGTCACGTTCCACTCAACTTGTACAAATATGTGAAGTGCTGAAAGACAGCTTGGTTTGCGAACAGTTTCTTCATACATAAAGTCACTGCTACCAATACACATTCAAAATTAATTAAGTCCGTCTAGTATACAGATATGTCAATTTGACCACGCTTGCACCGGTTATGACATGTGAATCAGTCTTTAGAAGTTCCACATCTTCAGACCACCATACAGGTATATAAGGGTAGCGTTTCGTGATATATGAAGCAGACATAAAACCACTCAAACAAACAAACAAGGATAACGTTCTCGGTCGTCTGCTGGATAACCAAACAACTTGGTATTGAAGAGGACGTAAAACCACACAAACAAACAAACAGGATCAATTGCTTCATCTCTTGATCATGTGAAACAATAAATTATCTGGTCCGTCGGTAATTCATTGAGATTTGGTTATATGAGTTCTATAAAACCTTAACAAATTAAGCGGCCACATGGCTTCACAACGGCTTATCGAGTTATAATTGCTATTTAAGGGAACTTTGATTTACAACAGAAAGTTGAAGCATATTTCTTCACTGTTTGGCCAAGGCTAATTTCATATTCGATTCGCACGACCTCCCCCGCCATAAGTGTGATTCGACCTAACAGTACGGTAAAGCGTTTTTTTCGACCGTTCGTTTGACTCGCCGGGAATCTGTATATCGTCTGATAGCGACCGATGATGGCGCTATCAGTCGGTAAGCGGCCGTTTTAGCAGTGTTCCAATTGGTAATACCGGCTTTAACGCCCGTGTTGCCTTCGTTTAGCGTCTGGCTAGCGGTTTATTACGGTTCGAACACCATCCGTTCTCCCGTCGGTCACACAAAAGTGGATACTTGCCTGTAGTGCTAACTGTATCATGAACGTTTGAAAACAAATATATGCTTACCCATATTATTTTTCTAACTAGGGTATCTTTAATTTATATACTGTCGCGTGAACTAACAATACACAAGCCGAGACAAATATCTAATTCCTGGGATTATTGTGAACATTAAAGTTTAGTACTGTAATTGATTAAACATAATGAGTTAATGAGATAACGAATTTAAAATAAAAAGAAGATAAAATTCGAATATTTACATAAGATGTTTATCCATAAATAATGACTACATATTATAAAAGTGCGGACCAAAGTGTAAACAAGACCATAATTGATACTTAAAACCGATTAATTAGGGCTTAGTGAAAACAAACAAACAAAATTACACGGCAACCCTGAAACAACCACAAGGAGAATATGATCAGGTGTTCAGAAAGAGTAATTGTCATCTGCTTCATTTACGACATTCGCTTTGTTAATTTAACAATGCTCTAATTAATGTCACGTCCTTACATCGATAATCAGTTGCAATCTATCACGAAAGTCATGATATTCAGAGCAAGCTTGTATATTCCGAATCATCTTTGACATGTAAAACATGTTACTATTAAGAAAGGCAACGTTCAGGATAGATAAAGTCAAAATCATCCAGCTTATCGTAAAGTTTATGCCGGTTATGTGGATCAAGTATTAAATTAAAGATCGATCAAGTAGAGCAGCTTTAGATAAATTCTTTGTGCTGTTATATGTTTCAAGCCAAGGAGTGTACATGTAAATACATTTCGTGTGGTCAATGATTTTCTTGTTTTATGAAGCAACATATGGTCGATTTATCTTAGTATGAAATTGTAGGGCTTTGATTGGATTTTGTTACCAATCCACCTTACTTCATCAACTCATTTAGCTTTATCACAAAATGAGCCAGAAGGGGGGCACATTTTGTCCAAATAAGAATTCCTTTGGTCTGCTGGAAAATATTGCCATCAAACTCAATAAAGATATTTTCAACCAGGAACTCATTAATCATTCTCATAATTCGTCATCAGTAATATTCGGATATATGAAGAAATTCGTGATAACATGAGTATGCTCTTAGAAATCAAATCAACCGCGACATGTGAAAAATCATTTGTGAGAGATACAGGAACGTTTCTATGAAAAAATGGACATTTCAATATCGGAAATTCACCAAAAATTTCCTGTTATTTCAAGAATACTCATCACTGATATAAAGAATACAAAAGACGATGGCATGGCAGTGATTTCGCTACCAATACTCATACGCCCTTTAAATAAAAATATTAGACAGCGAACTCAGAAAAGGAAAGTATGCATATTGATCAGCTATTAATCGTTAAAGTATAGCTATCTATAGAGATGATTGTTAAAGTTTTCGATAAAACGTATCAGCAGAACAAAAATGTGTGCGCACAAATCAACCAAATTTGGACAAACACGTTGCTCTTCCCCCATTCCCAGCGCCAGCCCCTTTCCCGAAATATGTTTGTATTAATGGCGCTATCGATCCACCAAATGTATTGGTAAAATATTTAAATTCGTCGTTATCAATAGAGAGCAAAACCTTTGACCAAGTATGTAATTCATTTCTAAATGTAATGCATATTCTAATAATCCTTTTACCTCAAGAAAGGTATGACACAAAATGTTTGAAACAAAATAGTGAATAAATACCTTGTTATTATTCCAGTAATGAAAACTTATTAATCCATGCTATGCTGTCACCATGAATACATTTCCGAACAGTTTGAGTTGTTTTACTTATATACTTGTAATGTCATATGCACATATTGTATGACACAACCAATACCGTGTAGTGTAATAGTATTCATTACCGCTTATACTATTGTGTCAAGAGAAAGGACTTGTGTAGTAGAAAGCTGAAAAGAAGGGATCGGGAAACGATGGCGATATGTAGACACGTTTGGATGTTAGGAAGTGATGTACCTATCAAGAAATAGAAATGTTTACAGTCAGAAAAGCGGTCCAGGTACGCTTACAAAGTATCGCACAGATTTAAATGAGTCTTTGATTATTTTGTAAGTAAAGTTATGTTATTGTGCCGAGAGAAAAGGCTTGCGTAGTAGATAGCTTTAAGACAAGTAGGGGTCAGGAAACGATTGCGATATGTTAACACCATATGTTCATGAAGAAGTGGTGTTACTATCAAGAAAGGAAAAGTTGGTGTTAATAGCGTATCGTACAGCTTGAAATGAGTCGTCCTCGTTGGTTATGTTGTAAATAAAGTAAATTGTTTAGACTGGTAGTTAGTGTAATATTTAGAATATAACAAATATCACAATTGAACCTACGTCGGTTTACACGATTTCTACATTAGCCTTTTCCTATGCAGCTCGGTATACATTCCCCGTGTTAGATTACCGATACAGGGCTCATGGGTGTAAGTCAGAAGAATCAAATGCCTATTGGCCCGTATAGCTTATTGTTGGAAAGAATAACAAACGAAATAGGGAACATTCCAACACAAATGCTATCATGTCTGATGATAATATGTTTTATTTGTGTTGTAATATAGGACCATTGGAATCTACTTTCTATATTATCGATTGTTGTAAGTCGCATGGTGTCTATGTAATATAATGAAATATATTTCATAATGTTTTTAATATACAATTCATCAGAGACGGATATATACATTAATGCGACTTTGGATACAGACTAATCATTACATAATATTATCATGTAAGCCTGTTATAATAACACATATTTGCAAGGTCCAATGAGTCCACGTGTTCGCAGAATTAAGAAATGTCTTGAGGTTCGTTAGACTATAGTAATATGACAAAATGTGTTTTACAAATAATGACCTAATACAGCATCGTACTTCTTTATCGCGTTTTTCGAACATGTTTTGCAAAAATATTTACAATGTAACCTTCCTCGGGTGTGATTTAAACTTGTTCAGTGCTATTGTTAGTTTTAAACTGCGATGTGGTGCTAGTCTTGATTGGATTTCTCCCGGGTGTATGTGATACCCTGATCACTGATTCTACTGCGTAACGTCACAGTACCCAAATCGGGACAGTTTTTAGTGAAATATCGATGTATTTTATACCTTAGTACCGATCCCAGTCATTTTAGTTCACTTTTCCTAAATATATATCATTATCTTTTCATTTTGATAACAAGATTATATTTCTGGCGCGTGATTCTATCAATATAACCGGAAATATAGTCATGGTTACGTAATCGCGAAACAGTTGAGCTGACTCAAATCGGAACACCAATACCAGTTTTGGCTTATATTTGGAGATGACGAAATATTGAGCAGAATATGGCATATCTTTGGAATAATAACTACCATTTGTTGTGAAAAAGTAGGATTGTGGAAAATCACCAACAAAAGTTTAAAACACGTCGCATGGCGAATCAATTTAGAACATAACGTTTTCGTCATTATTTACAAACAGAAACTGTGATTGTAACCATAAGTGGCTGTACATAAAGTTCATATAATGTTTTGTTGATATATTAGCATCTTTAAATCAATATTTTCAATTTAAAAATACTTCTTTGCACAGCATGCAAATTTCTTGTGACCTTTTCCTTCAAGTGTCCCGATGTGGGTACTGTGACGTTAATTGTTTATGTTTTACCTGAAGCATAGCCCACACAAACATTTAAGTTGTAACGTCGTGAAAATAACACAATTATGTTCGATTTAAGTATGCTTTCAAAGACTGTTGGATAATTTCTTTCTAATATCGAAAAGACCAATACAGCTTGTCAGTTTGAACAGTAGCAATTCAGTCATATGATATACCGCTACACAATGTCGTCGTAGCTATGTTGGCTTTTTGTGCCTTTTTATTGTTTAATACCAGATCTTTGATATCTTTTCTTTCTTTTTTTATAAATGCTTTTTTATAAATAACATTTTAGCATATCTTAGAACATTCAGCTGTATCAGATCATTCTTGTGTTTTGTTTCTGTTTTATATTCTCTTGTTTTGTGTGTTATTAATGCTTTGTGGCTAAGCAGCATTCATCCTATCGAATACGAAATGAAAACACAAAACTTTTTATCTAAAAGATTTTATGGTATATTATATTTTTTATATTTTTTGTTTGATTTTGACGATCAATACTACTGTTAAAGACCTCCATAGAAATTTTAAAAACAAATATAAATTTGATTTGCCAACTTTTGCGATTCCGACATGAAGTTAAACCTAGATTCAAATAAAGGATATTTTTGCTTATCTTACACACTCGAAATTCTGCTATATAATTATTGTTAAAGTACTGTTTTATTTAAGTTTAGCAAATCAATTTAATAACTGAAATTATTTGCTGTATGTTAGATTTTTGTATTCACACATTATTCTCTGAATAAATAAAAAAAGTTTTACGCATCTCCCCCTCTTTTGGTACTGTTGTTGCATATTTTGAATTTCCAAAGCGTTGGTCCCTAGCATCACTAACGATCATAGAAGGACGAAACAGATGTATGATGTGCGATACATTGTTTGCACATTAGATGTTCATATGTACCAAAAGGTTCTAAACATTCAAAGGATGACAGATACAATCCGAATATTATTTGATCAGCCTTACTCATCCGATTTTAAGTACAGGGTCAATTTTGTACTTCAATATGCGTCTTATCATGACCTTAAACTACGGAAATATTCAAAACACGTAACATGATAACTTGCATGTACACCAATTTCTATAGCAATAATGATAATACAGATGCTTGTAGTTATAGAAAATCTTTGAAATTGCTGTTTACAATTTCTTACCTGTCGCCAGTTTCATGTCTAGCAAAAGATATGTTTTAAGAAGACTAATAATAATCAAAGGGAGAAAAGCCGTATGTATAAGCCGGCAGACATGTGTATATAGAGAAGGGAAGAATTTGAGCATTTTTATATTGTCATTGGTGTCAATATATAAATTAAATGATATATTTGTAAACCCTGACAAACAAAATAGATGCAGTGATATCGCGATTTCCTGTTGAATGAGTTATATCGTCTTTCGTTACCTAACAATGAGCGTAACTTTACACAAGTTATTACAATATGCGGGTTGGTAATGCTATAACAGCAACATTGCTTGGTTCATTACTTCTATGAACATACGTTCTGTAGCACTATTTGTGCGTATACATGCTTTAAATTATGATAACTAGTAAAATACATAATTGTTCTGTCCCTGCTGAATAGGAAGATAGCTTAACCTTATGTGGCATAAGTGATTTTATGTGGCACTGAGTCTGGGATAATATAATAAAAAAATTAATTGTCACTGTAAACTTTGAATATAAAACTACCTATTCATTGCCACATTTTATTGCCGAAACTTACATNTTTTTTAAAGACTAATCTTGTTGATATTTAAAAAAGGTATTATGCCCATTATCATCATTATGTTGGTATGATAATAGCTATACCATAACCTATCAATTTGGTATGCTCTAGTTGTTCTATTCGACTGTTATTTTAAACTTCTGAAAATGTTTGTGCTCGGAGTGTTTACCTGATTAAGCCCAAATATATCTTTGTGTGATACATGTATGTACCTTTCACGGGTAAATATATATCGTAAAAAGTGTGATATTGACTGTATATAGTGTAGTATAAAGAAACTTTAAAGTCGCTCTTTTCAAAGCTTTCGGGCTTAGCCCTTCGTCAGGGATCAAATGTCACCGGACCTCTATGTCACATCCATCTTGACAAACATGATGATAACTATGACATTGATCTTGATGACGTCATAATACTGTTACTATGACGTCAATACAACAAAATGACGCCATCAAACCATGACCTCACAAATTGTGACGTCATCATCATCCCTTGGTATTTATACCATTCGGGGAAAGCAGTGTTGAGTTTGTTGATCAAAAATCCCTCAATCACAAGCCTTGCTACTTTCGATTCCTCCTTAACTTTTTCCAGCACACACACTCGAATGTCCGCTAGAGAATGACCTCTTCCAAGAAAGTGATGTGCCACCGGTTTATCTCTACTCAGCCGGATGTCCGCCACGTGTTCCTTTATCCTTTCCTTAAGTGCACGCTATATATATGTGATATACAGATATGTCACATTTCAAACACAACAAACAATATATAATATTGCGGGTTTGACAGGACTGCCCATCTAGAGCCCTATATGTAGACTGGTAAGATGTATCTGTAGCTGTTTCTATGAGTCTGTCACACACAATACAGTCAGACGTACACTTATCCTTTGTTATCCGGAAACAGCGCTTTAACTTTCCATGCACCAATATGTCTGCTATGTTTTTGTCTCCCCTGTAGCTGACAATTGGTAAGTCCTTGAAGACAGCCTTCATTCTTTCTGACTTGTGCAGTAATATCATGTGTCTCCGTAGAATTTCACTGATGTCTGGCAGCTGCTTAGCATATGTGACTACTAGTGGTTCCCTTTGTATCTTACCCTTATTGCAATTCCGGTATCGTAGGAGGTGCTTTTATTCATATTGTCTACCTTTTGAAGTTGGCTCTCAATAACCTTTCATGGATATCCTCTTTTCCTTCACAATGACTTAAGAATTTTTCTGCTTCTAATGTAGTCGTCTTCTTGTTGACAGATCCGATTTAATCGAATACCCAACCCATATGGTATCGATCTCTTTATCCGTGGTGGATGGGCAGAATTATAGAGAATATACAGTTGTTTGTCGGTCGGTTTCCTGTACAGATCTGTCACAAGCATTCCGTCCTCCACTCTTACACTGGTGTCCATGAACTCTATTTCTCGCTCACTGTATCGCAGGTCGACCTTGATGCTCCTGTGGATGTTGTTTGCAAAATTAGCAAACTCTTCCAGCTGGTCAACACCATGCGTTCATATACCGATACCGTCATCTATGTACCGCTTGTAAAATAGTGGTAGGAGGTCTGACTGATTAAGTTCCTCATCCCATTTACGCATGTAAGAACATGCAAAATTCTTTCCAAGCTTTGACCCAATCGCAGCCCCGTCCGTCTGTACGAACTGTTTGTCTCCGAACTGAAAGTTACTATTCTCTAATACTGGTTTGATCGTATCAAGCCCCGTATCTGTAGAAAATGTTTTATCTGACCGGCTGTCAAGTCCTTCTTTGCAGGCCAAAAACCCTTTCATCTTCGGGACCGAAGGATATAGCGTTCGTAAATCAAAGCAAAAGAGCAGAGAGCCTGGTGGTAATGGCTGTTGAACTTCTTTCAATTTGTTTAGAAAATCAGTGGTGTCTTTGAGATAACTCGGCGTTGAAGTCACATACTATATAAGCTAAAACCCTGATCCCTCTGCAAGCCTCTCAGTTGGTGACCCAATACCACTAACAATGGTTCTGAAAGGATGCTCTTTTTTGTGCAGTTTGGGGTTACCCTTAAGGACTCCAGCTCGTGGGTATCGAGGTATCAGGTATTTCTTCATTGCCGCTATAATGGATCATTCTTTGTGCATCTTATTGACCAGTTTTTTCACCTTTCCCACAGATTCATCTGTCCTATCGTTGAATGTCTCCTCATATGACGGGCTGGACTTCATCTCATCACAAAGTGTTTGCCTGTATACTTCTTTGTCCACAATGGCTATCCCAGATCCTTTTTCCGCTGGTCTTATGATTATATCATCTTTTTCTAGTAGACGTGTGATTGCTAATTCCTCTCCTTTTGAGATATTCCATAATTTACTCTTCCACAATCCAGATCACACCTCGTTCTTAACAACATCAAGGTAAGTATCCAATCATTGGGGAAAGCAGTGTTATAGTAGCAATTAGTTTTATTTGCACTCCTGTGAAATGGAGCTGGACCTGAGATGTCAACGATTGGAGCACAAACATTGACGATATAAATCACATTTGGACATGATAGTATGAATACGCAAGTTCAATATTTTCTCCCGAGACATTAACTATTTCCCGAGGCAAAGCCGAGAGACATTGTTAATGTCAAGGGGACAATAAAAGTGTTATTTCCCGAAATACCCATAAAATAACTGTTGTATACAACAAAAATATTCCATTTCTTTTGTAAAGATGCATGTAATAATAGTAGAGTTCCCACAATGGGGTCCCGTGACCACTTTTCCGGGACCAAGGGTTGAAAATTGAATTTGGTCAATTTGAGGGTGCTGATCAAAATGAGCTGGGGTGAACTTCGTGAAAATGTGCTCAGACGCGATTATTGATAATGGCCGCCACCCGGCGTCTAGTAAGTCATAAAAATACATATCATTACTTCTGGATGTCCGTTTCAAATGATTTTTGGGTCTAAATATATGTTTTGATCGTCAGGGATTTTATTTATTAGCACAATAACTCGATAAAAGTATTTTTTTTAATTTCATTTTGCTGTCAAAAACCAAGTTAACCGCCAGCTGATTGCAAAGGAAAAGACCAGGAAGACTCCCTTAATGGTTTGGATGCAAAGTTTTCATCTTTAACCATTGTAAACTAGATAAAACAACCATTGTAGAAACTGTTAAATCAATGTTTTTGTTCATTTCGTGTTTAATGTCCTCGCCTCAGCCAGAATCATATGATTGGTTTGGTTTTGATTTGTTTAAATTTCGATTAAAAGCTAAGGTCATTTAAGGACGTGCCTCCATGTGTGTTGTGTAAACGTGCATGTGTGTAAGTGTGCCGGAAACGGGGTATGTTGGTGGACTTGCGTCCTTGTGATAGCGCGGATCTGATGCTGACTTTATAGTGCTCTCTCACTGAAATACCATGCCGAAGACATCAAGCACAGTATTCCGTCCTGTCACATTATATAGACAAGGGTCAAGCAGTTGTTGTCATTCCCCTAATGCTGAACCTTAAGCAGGGAATAACAGCTACATTTTTTAAAGATTTTGGTTTGTCCCGACCTGGGGACAGAACCAATTGTCTTCCTTACCTGGGCGAACTTTAAAGCCAAAAATGAGGTGTTGCCTAACAAGGCGCTAGGAAATAGAAGGTTGTTAGAAGAAGAAAGAAATATAATACAGATCTAAAACATTGCAATGGGTGTAGCAGATTAATTTTGGTCGCGTTTATTTCCCAATATAGAAGGCACAAAAGCAAATCCCCAATAGATCATATGAGGACAGGTGCCTAGGGAATCGCCGCCACAAACAGCAAGTAGTTAGAAAATAAAGAAGACATGAAAGATAGGAAACGAGAACTATCTAAAGTGTTGTAATGGGGGAAGCAGATCAATATTGGTCTCTTCGTAGAGGACACGGACGAGACCCCCATTTTCTGCAACCCCACCCTCTCACATCAATCGCCTCTGATGGTCATGCAGTGGGATTACAGCAGACCTATTTTCCCCAAACATGCACAGCTTTAGGACACACTTGGTAACAAATGGAAGAACAAATTATTAGCTGTAGAGGTCTTGGCTCTGTTGAGATAGCTAAAACCTTAATCCCATTACATATCCACAGCGGATGTGATACAATACTGGCTTCAATGGACATGGGCAAATAAAACTCTCAAGGCACGCAATTTCATATGATATGTAGGGGATTTGCTTTTGGAATCTCTAGCTGGGGACGTAACAGCGACCAAAATCAATCTGCTTCACCCATTGCAGTATTTGATATCTGTAATATATTTCTATCTTCTTCTAACTACCTTTTATTTTCTAGTGCCTTGCTTGGCAACCTCTCACTTTTGGCTTTAATGTTGAGCGTTCGCCCAGGTGCGGAAGGCAATGGGTTCTGTCCCCAGCCCGGGACATACCAAAGTCCTTAACATTTGTAGTTGTTATTCCATGCTTAACGATCAGAATTAAGGGGAAAAGTAACAACTACTTTACCCATTGTAAGTAAAATGTGACCGGACGGAATGCTGGGCTGGGTGCCTTCGACATGGTATTTCAGTGAGATAACACTATTTTCATTTCAGTAAATTTTATTGAAAAATCAAAAGGATTGGACAACAGGCTATGCCTATATAAGTCCTCTCCTAGCCAGAATTACAAACAAATATAAACTATACATAGAAAGAAATAGAAAGAAATGGTACATGAAATAGTTACAGAAATAGTGATGCAAGGGGAGTAACTCCCATAGAAGTTTTAGTTAAATAAATATATATATGCCTCATTTATTTAGACCAAGGATCCCCCAGTGTTGGGCAGCAAGAGATCCATAAGCTACTAGGGATTCTGACCATACAAAGTCCTTAGCCATACACTGGCTTTGGTCATTCACCCCAGCAGACCTTGGATCCTCGCCATGCAACACTAGGAGATTTTTGATAATACAATGTACATATTTTGTATATAGTTAATTATTTTCAGCAGAAGTCATCATTTTTTCATCATCATCCAACCACCTACATTCATCAATTTATTTTATCAATTTATAAAGTAAGAATTATATTATTTTTTTTTATTTTTTTTATAGAAAGACTGAATTTTATTATTCACAGTACAGAAACAACTAATGGTGGTTAAGGAATCTCTTTGTATCAGTGATAAAGACTGATACCTTTTCAAGTATAGAAGCATTTATATCATCACTACATTGTGAACAACCATTGAGAAAGACATTTATATTATTATGCATATGATTATCATTCGGTAAAGAGTTCATCAGAACATGTCTTTGGTTATTAAAATTTTGACATTCAAAAAAGTAATGGTAGGGGGTTTCTTGATCCTGTCTGCAATCACAAGTAGGTGATCCAGACAAGTGATCATTATAAAGGTCAAAGTTCAAATTACTGGCCTTATTTCGTAGTTGGCATAAAATAATATTAATTTTTCTGCATCCTGAATATTTAAATATGAGGGTTACATCATTATGGGGTTTGTTAAGGTTTTTTAGGTGTTTTTTAAACTGAGATAGGGATTGGGAGTTAGTAATAGTAGAGTCCAGCTGATTATATTTGTTGAGAGTGGCAGGAAAGTAACTGTTAAAATAATTATCTGTTCGACAGAGAGGCGGATTAAAAATTCTATTTCCCCTTAACTCATATCTTGTACTTGTAATATCATTAATAAATGGATCTATAATATTTAATAAGTAAGATGGGGAGTCATTATGCAGAATTCTATACATAAAAATTAATTTTTGTTTATTTCTTCTTTCAGCTAATGTTTCCCATTCTAAATCTTCGTAAAGTTTCACATGAAATGTTCCTCGGCGTAATCCTGTAATTATCCTGGCTGCATCTAATTGGACTGATTCGAGAAGTGTTTTTTCCTGTTCTGTACAATTGGCCCATGCTACACTTGGATAACACATCACAAGGAGGCAAGACCACTATCTAAACCCATATTCTGGTAATACATTTCAGCATAACAACATATATCTAAACCTATATTCTGGTAATGCATTTCACCATTACAACAAATATCTAAATCTATATTCTGGTAATACATTTCACCATAACAACATATATCTAAACCTATATTCTGGTAATACATTGCACGACAATAACACATTTGTAAACCTACATTTTGTTAATACATTTCACCATAACAACATATATCTAAATCTGATTTACGGTAAAACACTGTTTATCGTGAGGACACATATTTATATGAAAAGTGTAGTAAATCAGCATGTCAACAGTTTTGAACTGAACATCTTTTCATTCCTTCGTTTATCTTTTTAAATATTGTTTACGAAGCTGTTGTTATTGGTCAAAATGTATAATACGGAGTAACAACATGGAGAGTTCAAATTTGTATCTGAAGTTAAAGTATGAAAACAAAATACGAGCTTCTATTTTCTATTCTTTAAAATATAGGAATAGGCTAAAAAAAAAATATGTACAGATACATAAGATCAACAATTTCCGATTGAAGGAGTATTATTGTTGTTACCATTTAATAAACGCATCAGTTCCTATAATGTTCATCAATAATGTAACGGAAACTATATGAATCTTGTATATCTTATAGATGTTATTATTTTTCAAGTTATACCTGTGGAAACCTTAAACAGAACCCGTTCACGACACTTTCATGTAACCCAACCAAATGTTTCCCCATTTAAAAGCAGGCCAACGCAATGTGAGCAAAGCCGGTTGTGAAGTTTCTTTTCCAGGTTGACTTGAAATTCCGATATATCTGAATATCAGCTTTTGCTCTGATACCGTTATTTGCGGATTTCTGTCTATCCTTCTCAGACTATTTCGCACATGACCTTGAATATCTGATCAATTTCGATTCTTTCATTAAAAATAAGAAAATGTTAACAGACTGGGTTTTGTTCACGTCAAACAAATTATCTGTAAATACTCATTTGTACTTTTGTGCCTGTAATGACTATTGGTGTGTTGTCACTTCCAAATGAAACGTCGTAAACAAACAATCGATGCAAACTTTTCTCTAAATCGTTGTCCCGTAAATCCATACAGTAAAAAGTTCATAGAATGATTCAAAAGAGTACAAGTCTCTGCAACGACGACAACGTGTTTTAAATGCATGTTTTCGACATTATAAAATATTTCTTGAATAAAACAAACAAATAATGGGATGATTGCGGAAATAAAAAAGGCGGTAACTGCAAATAGCATGGTGACTGTTTTCGTGGTGGAGTCATTCTTTATAGGTGTGGAACATGAACTATTTTCGTTGCCTGAAGTCAGATTGCGCCTCTTATTAGCTGAAACGATGATTCCATGTACTATTAAAGAATTAAAGATGCAGATTAAACAGACGGGGATCAGAATGTAAAAGAACATTTCAATGTAGGTACGGTACTTGAAGCAATAGACATTGGTGAATTCTGGCATAACACATGATAAGTTATCGTCGTCCCATTTGAGACATATAATCGGCAAATTGAGAGCAGCAATAACCAGAAAGGTCACGCCGATATAAATAAGTGCACGCTTTCTGGTACAGTACTGTTTCACATGGAAAGGGTAGCAGACAGCTATGTAGCGATCAACAGTGACCGCTACGGTAATCCAGGAGGATAACTGCATGAATATGAGTGTGCAACTGAAGTCGACAGTGCAAAACGATTGGTTGTCCGATCTGGAAAGCTGGAAAAATCCTGCGAACCAGTTGAAGATACCGCCGAAAACCAGCGAAGCCATGTCGGATTGTGCGAGGAACGCAAGATACAGATAAAATGAGGACGACTTGGACAGCTGGACGAATACCACAAACGACACAATGTTTCCTACAATCCCCAGAGACGAAATGATTGGCATGATGACCTTTGAAAGGTAATCAGTGTTGCCGAAAATCATGTCGTCTTCAAAGTCAGTAACATTTTTGACGGGGATACTTCCATTAGAAATGTGTGAAGTTTGATTTTGAAGACTTAGGTTCCGGTCTCCCATGATTTCACTGAAAATTAAAAAAATGGATCGTTTTATATGTGAAAAATAAAATGCAAATAATAACAAGCACCGTTAAAGAACAATTATATAATTCTGAAATATATTTTGATGAACCCCTCCTAATTGTAGAGTATACATGTTACAGTTGACAAATATAACAGAATTTGGATTGCCGATATAAGAATACATGATTTTGTCACCGTGATCTGATTTTTTACTTTGATATTAAGTAGCTACCATCATTAGCGACATGCCCTTATAATTACCTTAAATGCCATATTTAAAATGTAATAGACAAAATGTACCAAAACGTCAACCAAAAACAACAAAATGGAAACACGAAGGCATGGAAAGATATTAAAACAAAATGAATTAACATGAACGACCAACAAACAAAGTTGTTAAAGTAGATGTTCCAGCAGAGTTTACATATTCCTTAACGAACGTGTTAATTAGTGTAGTGTATCCCTTCACATAATTGGAAATAAGTAAAACGCTATAAAAACAATCGTTCATTTTTGACAAACAATTGTCACCTGTCAGAGCTGTTAACTAGGGAACATGATACGTATATTCAGAGATAGCTTTAGAGCTTCGAATCTGCTAAAAATGTAAACATATGGAAGAAGGCCAATTATGTGTACGGTTGTGTATTGTAAAAATGAGGGGAGTCAATAAGGACATTTTCTCTTAATACATTTTCTACATTAAACATTGTAAGGGCAATTTAATCTGATAAAAATTTGAAAGCTAATATCTACAATTTCCGGTTTAAATTTGCAAAAGAAGAATTTCTGAACGTACTTTCTACAGAAAAGGAGGTCACGTTTGAACCTCGAGACAAATATAGTTTGTGCCAGAATCTTAACCGTCGTGCGCTAATAGTTTCAGTTGTAAATGCAGGGACAAAAGGTGTTCACGGATTATTCACACCCGGTAGGAAGTGCCAAGAGATTCACCTTTTACATATCTGAATGACTCACCTAAGTGAAACATAGGTAGCGAGCTACACATATAAAAATGTAATAGGCCATTAGAGAGAATTAACTCGTTTGTTTTGGTCTACACATACACGGGGCAGACTGTTAAATGTATGTCACTACAGATGAATCGTAAAATAACTTTTTAAGACAGAGAAATAATGAAAGGCATGTCATTTACAATTGTATCCAATGATTTATATTATTATTTACAACCAGAGAATACATTTAAATTATACGAGTTATGTATTGCAAAACATCAACATATAACGACAATATATATTAGTGTTGACCTTTACGTGAGAGAGGTCGTTAACGTATCGACATATTGTGAATGAACAGCAGGTATCTACTTACTGCACAAATTTCCATGCAAAGACTATCATATCGAATAGTTCAGGCATAGAGTATCAGAATGTCAAAGACTATTGCATGATAATATTGAATAAGAATGTACGGTTGACTGTGTTTTGAGCTATTACAAAATTACCAATATACAGTCAACTTTCGAATCAGAGATAGACAATAACAGAGAAAGTCAGATATATAGAAAGGGACATGAAGAAAATGAAATGATAACCTTAGATCAAAGGAAATTATGTTGTGAAAATAGAAAATGCACGTACGTTTAAGTTGTGTTCATTTGAATTTAATCATATGTAGTACAAGTAACTATCGAGAATTAATTGTATTTGTAAAAGAGCAATGGACATACAATCATTACATAATGCGTTAGACTCCCGTTTTTATCATTTTGTCAACATAATCAATTGATCTATAGTAGAAAGGACATGCAATACATTGATCAGACGATATCAAACTGAATCAAAAATACTTATGAAATCATCACCTAGATAGCATAACTAGTAGTTTATAATTGCCAAAGAATATGGGATAAATCTTACATACATATATAGATATAGCATATACCAATTTCCATTTCCAAATGTTATATTCCAGGTATATTCCTGAACAAGTACTGATCTCCATCAGAGATTTTGAACAATCTCATCAATAAAGAATACGTTATAAAGAAGTCCGTAGATGTTTATGAAATAAAACTTCCCAAAGCACAGAAATATAAAATATTATTGCTTACCTTGAACGATTAAAAGTAGGAACGTGATGATGTGGTCTAATAACTGACTGGTAGTTCTGCTACATTTGTAAGTCTTTTATCCACCAACGTGAATTCTGGTTTCGATCTGTCGTCATTTCACGTGGTTATGTTTAGAGGCTGTGATTGGTTAACCCCATATCAACGCCTTAGTAACCCGATGTTCATATCAAGTTGTAGTTTCAGCGGATACTATTGGTCAGCTAACGATGTTTTGCGTTTGTTGTATTAAAGTATATGCATGTTGATGAGAAGACCACGATAAAGCAAAGCTATCGATTTTTATTTTTGTCCTCATTCATCAGATCGTTATTTCTATGTAGTTTACTGCCTTCCTTTCTGTTGTCCATGTCTTAACCTTGGACGGAAAGGAAGCTAAGAATTATTTCGATTCATATAATTCAATTGTATCAAATAGTTGGACAAAGAGTTCAAATTCTAGCACACCGTCTGATCATTTTTCTGAAAACACCTCACTGTGCTAGGAATTCAAAAAAAATTGAATTTGTGACCATACTGAGCGAATTGCGAATTTGAACTTATAAAATATGAATAGAATTCTTGCAAAACATGAACATATCTATACTGTGGGAATTAAAATTTGAATAACTGATGGGCGTATAAATGTTAAAATGTTATCGATATGTAATGCATCTCTGAATTTCAATTTTTGAGCTCATTATAAATTCTCTCTGCATCTTGGATTTTCTTAATGTAGAATCAAATTCCATGTACACGCAACCTTGCTGATGATATGATACGGGATATACCCTGTGTATCCTAGACCCCAAAGCAATGCTTTGATTAAAGATTAAAGTGAATCACACTGCACAAACGTGCATTTATGATGTCAGGAGAAAATCCGAGGGCGCAAAATGACATATTATAAAATGTTCAGTTAGGAAAAATTAACCAAAGTTCATTTTTGAAGTGTCTTTCCAGAGTGAAAATCTTAGATTTCCATGATAAATTATTTTTAATTAATGGTTTGAGTTTAATGCTGATTTACTAGAACATTTGCTTATACAGAAAATCGGTAGTTTTTCGTAGCTGTAAACTAATGCAGAATAATATTTTCATTGGTCTTCACACTGGAGTTCCCTAGGTCCTATATACTAAGCAAATTTATTTTAACAAAAAGAAAACAGAAGTTCAACTAAATTTGAAATTATAACTTTTGTAGCAAGAAGTTATCTCCGTACTTCTGTATCCTAGCACCAGTAAGAATACATTTAGACATTATTTACATTGGGAATCTAGCTCAGAGAATTATATTGAAGGGTGGGAGTAAAAAGTACACGTCCTAAAGGAACAGCATGGCATCGTAAACTGTAAACATAGATAACAGAACAAATACACCACAAATGTAAAAACGCAGGCAACATTTCTATTCCGTTTTTATGTACTTATTCGACTTCTACGATGGCCGACAAGAGCCTGGCAAAAGTTTTGAATTTTCATATCTTTTTTACCATGGTACACTTTTATATGGTACACAAAGATATTAAAATCAAATATTTGTGTACCATGTAAAAGTGTACCAAAAAAATCAACCCGTTGCTTTTGTATCTTTCTGTACCAAAATAACGGCCGAAAACAGCCATGGTACAGAAACATGTGAAACCGTCAGACGAAAAGGTTACCAAGCATGACAAATTACACCATGATAAGGCTGTCATCACATACAATGAAATGTTATCGCACGGAATGTCTGTTATTTTTATTACACCAAATGAGCTACCAAACTATAACTTACTCATTTAAATTTAAATCAACTATTCAATATCCTTTACCCAATTTTATAAATGTTTTACGTTTAAAAGGAAGTCATTATGGATTATTATTCTAATACCTACATTTCTAATGTTTTCTATCTGCCTCAACTTCTCAAATAAAAGAAACTCCAAATCAGTTGAAAACGTCGACGGGGTCCGTAGGGGACAAGGGGACAATCAATTTAATTACTTCGTAGGAAAGTCTACCTTTTTATATTTTTTGGGGGGAAATACGATGAGCTAGTTGTACGATTCTTTTATAATCTGGACATCTATCAAAACAAGGGAAATGACAAAAATATTCAGATGTCCTTTATCCCTTTTGGAGACCCTGTCAAGGCCCCAATACTTACACAATTGCGACTAACTCTGTTTTTCATCAGAAGTGATTAATGAACTGCACGACTTGTTTCGACGTTGTAATTAGGGCTTCATTATTCGGGATCAGTTCTGGTCATAGTGTCCGATAACAACATTCCGATGCTCTGGTGTCACACTTTTTTCATATCTATTTGTACCGTAGGAGGTACAAAAAGAAATGAATAAAGTGTAACGCGCTAGTAAAAGGATAGAAGCTTTCATATCTTTTTGTACCGGGCAAAAGTGTACCACGGTACAGAAAGATATGAAAAAAGTGTAACGCGTGATTTCATGGTACACTTTTTTCATATCTATTTTTACCGTAGGTGGTACAAAAAGAAATGAAAAAAGTGTAACGCGGTACTTAAAGGAGAGAAGCTTTTATATCTTTTTGTACCGGGCAAAAGTGGACCACGGTACAGAAAGATATGAAAATTCAAATCATTTTGCAGGCTGATTTCGGCTGTTGGTACATATACATGTGAAAGTAAAGAGTGTTTTTGTAAAGTTGTTTATAATCTTTATGTACCATGGTACACTTTAACATGGTACACAAAGATTTGAATTTTCATATCTTACTGATGTAAAATATATTACAGTCAATGTGCACACACTGGTGACTAGAAAAGGAGTAACATACTCAGAATAGGGTAAAGTGACGAGTAAAAGTACTTTTGTCCGAGTTCGTTTTTTCCCCTAACGAGTTAAAGTACTCCTATCCGGGATATTTCAACACACACACACACACACTCACACATCCTTCGACGAGTTTAAGTACTCATTGATTATTATTTTACCCCTAGACATTTTTCACGTTACTTGTTAGACGTCTTAAAATACTTCCAGTGCTTTAATCTACTCGTAGCGTTTTATTTTACCCCTTTTATTTACCTATGTTCCGCGGCAACATGATCTGCGCCGGCGGTCAGCCAGGCCTTTGATCTAACCGAGTAGTAGCCTGCCGACCACATTGAGCTGCGGCGTACGATGCCAGGCATCATCACGTGGCCCTGTTGATGTGTGTATGTACCATACTATTTGGATACCAACGTGTCAGTCGGAAGCTCGCCTCATAATCAAAACAAGTGTTTGTGCTCTGTTCACGTATAACAATTAAATGTAATCAGATTATAATTACATTTTTATGACACTGATTGACCTTTATTCGGCCTGACGAACTGAAATACGTCCTTTAAACATTTTAATTATGTGTTTGCTTATTACTCGATTTGTCATTAAAGAACAATGTAAATACATTTGTCGTGCTTGTACTTTTTTCGTCCTGTTGATCTGATAATACATCTCACAAAACGTGTTTGTGAAACTATTGTGACGAAGTCAGCTATACCAAACTTAAACAAAACATGTTGATATAATACTAGGACGTATGTTGCACGGTAAGCTAACCAGCAGGGGTGCTGTGTTGGTGGGAACATTGTTATTTTTGTTAATTTACCGTTAATTAGGGCCTGGCGTTTGGGCAATCAACTAACAAACAGTGACCTCCCAGAATAATGGGTTCTAAATATAATGAACAGAAATCCATCGCTCAGTTAATAGTAAGGGGATACGTGGATGTTTGATATAGAAACAAAACGAAAAGGTAAATGAAGACTATGGAAATGTTGAAAGATCGCCATCATGGTATCTTGGGAAATAGTCTTTTTCTTTTTGTGATATGAAGTTTGGTGTATATTTACTTAGCTCTGTGTTCCTTTTTTAATAAAACGATACTAAAATCGATACGTATACAGTTGTTCTAATAATGTGACAAGTTCAGTTCATTGTTCACTGTTTATATGAAATAAAAGAGGATATTAACTTCTAGCCAGTTGAAGCGAAATTGATAATTCCTTTGTAGAAAATCATATGATACCAGACACGATGTTTACGTCAGCCAGATGAAGCGAGATTAACACAGATATTATTCAATTATCGAAGAGTATCTGTAACCAAAGCCAATTGCTATTATGACATTTCGTTGAATAAGGGAGCTATTCAAATAATCCAAAGCGTCTAACCAACTGTACACAGACATATAACGAATCAGGGATATTATATTCTTTGTACAAGTAATTGTTATACTATCGCCACGATCGACTTAATGAGAAACGGCACAAAGACGAAAAAATACTATTATAATCCAGTCACGACTACATCCTGAAAAAACCTACCTTTACAATGTTTTAATTACGACTGGAAATCATCAATACAGAATTCTATGGACAATGTTGTCTTTCAAAAATAAATCATACACAACTCAACATCATTATTATACTGCAATTTTGTAAGTCATCATATTAGGCTGTATAATTGCCAACCATAATTGTAGGTTGTGCAACTGCCAACCATCATTGCAAGCTGTACAACTGAAAACCATCACTATAGGCTGTACAAATGTTAACTATCATTGTAGGCTGTACAACTGTCAATCATCTCTGTAGGAAGTCCAATTGTCAATCCTCCCTGTAGGCAGTACAACTGGCAATCATCGCTGTAGGCAGTACACTGTCAAACATCACTGGAGGCAGTACAACTGTCAAACATCACTGGAGGCAGTACAACTGTCAAACATCACTGGAGGCAGTACAACTGTCAATCATCACGGTAGGCAGTACAACTGTCAAACATCACTGGAGGCAGTACAACTGTCAATCATAACTGTAGGCAGTACACTGTCGATCATCAATGTAGGCAGTACACTGTCAATCATCAATGTAGGCAATACACTATCAATCATCACTGTAGGCAGTACAACTGTCAATCATCCCTGTAGACAGTACAACTGTCAATCATCACTGTAGGAAGTACAATTGTCAATCATCCCTGTAGGCAGTACAACTGTCAATCATCACTATAGGCAGTACACTGTCAAACATCACTGTAGGCAATACACTATCAATCATCACTGTATGCAGTACAACTGTCAACCATCCCTGTAGACAGTACAACTGCCAATCATCACTGTAGGAAGTACAATTGTCAATCATCCCTGTAGGCAGTACAACTGTCAATCATAACTGTATGCAGTACACTGTCAATCATCACTGTAGGCAGTACACTGCCAATCATCACTGTAGGCATCACACTTTCATTCATCACTGTATGTTGTACAACTGCAAACTATCATTCTTGGCTGTATAACTGTACAAAATCACTGTAGGCTGTACAACTGTACAAAATCACTGTAGGCTGTACAACTGTCAATCATCACTATAGGCAGTACACTGTCAATCATCACTGTAGGCAATACACTATCAATCATCACTGTATGCAGTACAACTGTCAACCATCCCTGTAGACAGTACAACTGCCAATCATCACTGTAGGAAGTACAATTGTCAATCATCCCTGTAGGCAGTACAACTGTCAATCATAACTGTATGCAGTACACTGTCAATCATCACTGTAGGCAGTACACTGCCAATCATCACTGTAGGCATCACACTTTCATTCATCACTGTATGTTGTACAACTGCAAACTATCATTCTTGGCTGTATAACTGTACAAAATCACTGTAGGCTGTACAACTGTACAAAATCACTGTAGGCTGTACAACTGTCAATCATCACTATAGGCAGTACACTGTCAATCATCACTGTAGGCAATACACTATCAATCATCACTGTATGCAGTACAACTGTCAACCATCCCTGTAGACAGTACAACTGTCAATCATCCCTGTAGGCAGTACAACTGTCAATCATAAATGTAGGCAGTATACTGTCAATCATCATTGTAGGCAGTACACTGTCAATCATCACTGTAGGCATCACACTTTCATTCATCACTGTATGTTGTACAACTGCAAACCATCATTTTAGGCTGTATAAATGTCAATCATCATTGTAGGCTGTCAAACTGTCAATTATCATTGAAGGCAGTACAGCTGCAAACCATCACCCTAGCCTGTAATACTGTATACCATCACTTTATGCTGTATAACTGTAAAACATTGTTGTAGGCTGTACAACTGCAACTCATCACTGTAAACAGTACAATGCCAAACATCAGTGCATGCTGTACAGCTGTCAACCATCACTGTAGCTTATACAATTCTCAACCATCATTGTAGGCTGTGCAACTGTCAACCATCACTGTAGGCTGTACAAGTGTAAACCATCACTGTAGGCTGTTCAACTGTCAATCATCATTGTAGGCTGTACAACTGTCAATCATCATTGTAGGCTCTTCAACTGTCAATCATCATTGTAGGCTGTACACATGTCATTTATCATTGTAGGCTGTTCAACTGTCAATCATCATTGTAAGCTGTACAACTGTCAATCAACATTGTAGGCTATTCAACTGTCAATCATCATTGTAGGCTGTTCAACTGTCAATCATCAGTGTAGGCTGTACAACTGTCGATCATCATTGTAGGCTGAACAACTGTCAATCATCATTGTAGGCTTTTCAACTGTCAATCATCAGTGTAGGCTGTACAACTGTCAATCATCATTGTAGGCTGTTCAACTGTCAGTAATCATTGTAGGCTGTACAACTGTCAATCGTCATTGTAGGACGTACAAATGTCTTGAACTTTGTATGGTACATGTCATTTTCAGTTTTACTATCAATAATATCAAGAAAATTTCATTAAAAAACTACTGAATGTACCAAACACACGAGATGGGCACATTTCTTCTGTTACAATGAAGTATCCGATGATACCAGGCTGCTTTGAATATAACTCGTTATCATATGAAAGATACAGCATATGTTATCTCCAAAATCAAATGTTCGTATGGACAGTCGATAAAATACTTAACCGTTTTTCCATCAAAACGATATCGGAGGCCGACTATATTTTGACGGTATATACTTTTCTGCTAGCCCCAATGTCAATTAAATGAAGTCACGTTTCCCATCTTACATTGAAATAACGTTTTAAAGCCTTTTTATGCTCTCTTTATTTTCTGAACTTGCCGTCATCAGATGTTTCTAAGTGTATTATAGGTCTTCCTCGTTATCGTGGCAGTCATTCCAAATTGGATGACAATTTCGTTCTCTGAATTAAGTGCACTTACACTCAAAATTGAAAGAAGGAAACAAATTGGTTACTAGTCAAAAGTAATCGGCTTTACTTATTAAGCACCAGCTAAAATTCATATGAACTATTTGACTACGATTGTCGACGAAAGTTTAAACCAAGTCGCAACACATGATTAGTCTCACTAAATGGGAGAATAAACGACATACTTTATTAGCCGAATAATCATGCAGATAAAAACATAAATTTATGGGCGGATTGGTCGAGTGGTAAACAGTCTGGCCTTCCATGCAGGCGGCCGGGGTTCGATCCCCCGAAGTCGTCGTACGCATGGATATTCAGAAAAAGTGTTTTTCTCCTTTCAACACACTAGTAGTTAGCTAGTAGTTAGCGCTATGTGCATAAGGCAGCTCCTTGCGAATTTTTCAAAAATTGTATTGATTAATGTGCATGCTAATTGTTTTAATTGTATGTATATGTACTGTTAATCGCTTTAGAGTGGCTTATATTATCTGGATAAGGCGCTATATCAAATGTTACTAAACTTAAAATGATTTTTTATTGTTTATCGTTTAATTACCGAACTAACCGATTAACCGGTTACTCGATCAGAATATTTTTTAATAAATGATTACTAAAATTCGACTAGTTTGACTACCCCACATTTAGGAATACTTATTAGATAATAACTAGCACAAACGGAACGATCCTATTGTAAGTGACAAAATTGACAATTTAAATTTCCCGCAAGCTGACGTCATCGCAAATTGCAGAATATCGAAAATGAAGCCGCGGTATTCTTGCTGAAGAAAGATGCACATATGTGTGCAGCTTCAATGAATGTTATCTGTACTGATCTACGTAAAGATACTCCGAATTCGGTAATCTGTGCGATTGAAAACAACCCCATGTTATGCAATGTCTATGTTATAGTAATGTTGACAGTTTTTAGCGGTTTCAATTTCAGATTGTGTTTGTCAATATTAATGGCCGCGCCCATGTGTTTGCTGGCGAATATGTTGAATATATCGTGTTTATGGACTGTCACAGTTCTCGGACATAACTGACATTTCCAAATAATATGTAAACACATCTGATGTGTGTTAGCCTATGATTTATATTTTTTCCCCATTTTATTGTTACTTCGCCGTATGTACACATTGATGCACGTGTTCGTTGAGTGAAATTTGTGTTGCTAAAAAAGTAGGANGTCTATATGTAGATGAATCCTGCTCGATTTAAGTGTTATTTAAGGGAGAGTTATCATGTGTGATTGTTGTAGTTTTGTATGCAATCTTGCAGTTGTCTCCTTTTGTCCAGTGAAAGAAGTGCTATTATTTTGTTGGAATCGATTTCTACTGTGAATAATTGAACTTGGATAAATTCTCTATTAATGCCAATTTTATTTGTCAATTTTGTCATTATATTATTAATCGTCATAATACTTTGTACGTAAAAACTGTTTTGTTTGAGATTTCAGTAAATCGTATCAACGAATCAACACCATTTGTAGTCGCGTTTTATTTGTCACCAGGATTTGCAATATAAGTACAACAGTATTTGCTATACACCGTTATCACTTTATCGTGATTTTCTTTTTCTGAAGTTATTCTGAATTATTATTTTTGATTAAACAAAGATCATGACTCACTGTTTAGTAAGATAGCAAGACAAGTGACCTTATCATATGTTTACAGGTGTAGAGGTATTTGAGTAAGTTGTTAATAACACCTGATCTAACTCTCTCACACCCGGCCTAGACCCATTAAGGTAAAGATAGAAATAACCTGTTTGTCTCTATCACTGTAGCTATATATACTGGTTAAAAATCGTAAATAAAAGCGAACACGAGGAGCGATTTTTGTATCGTACTAGTGGTATGTATATACGTCAAGCAAAAAGCTATATATAGTTACACAAAACGAAACTACAATAATATCTTTTTTCTTTACATCGTGCAGAACGGACTTTAAAATTTGCGACGCTCTGATTGGTTATTTATAGATCAGAAGCTAAACAATTGCCGTTTTAAACATCTCTGTGTGAATAACAAATATGTTTCAAATCGTATCTTATTTACGTGAACTTTGCAAACGTATTCGTTATGCTTTAAAGTATTTCTTCCTCAAACGGGTTTAACAATTAAAGTTATCGACATTTTTCACGAATCAGGTTTCGCTATAAAAATATCTGCGGTTGAAAAATCGCAGGTTTCAAAAAATGCACTGAATTTTATTAGTTTTAGTTATTGCGCTGCTGTAGAGTACTTAGTTTACGAAATACCGTAGGGTATGAATAACTTGGTTGGTCCTAAGTGTCACCGTACCACTACCAAACATTGTAACGATTCACCAGAAACTATCTTTTAGCTGTATTGTGCAATAACATTCATTTTTGAATACTGTATCTATTCCCATCGTTGATTGGAGCAATCACGTGCGTGTTTCTTACGTTCAACGTTCAACAAAAATAATTGTTAAGAAAGCCATCATACCGTGCGTGACTATTACAAAAGAATATAAAGATCAGATGTCAAAATCAAAGACGTTCTAAGTGGAACAAATCTACACAGGACCGGGCCAGGTATTGTTTGAACCCTTAGCGCCGATACCAAGCCTTTCCCGATAAAACCAAGAAACAAAAGATACACAAAAACAACAAAAGGAACATAACACTACCTGTTGTTTACACTATCGACAAATCATGTAGCTACAAGTACGTCTCTATAAATAGATATATTCACTATGTATTCGTACCACCATAATCGTATCACACATCTTTGTGATAATCCTACAATGTTCGCAACAACCTATGACTGAGTTATAAAGGAAATGCTATTTCAACAACGAATGTCCTCTGTAAGACTTTAACATAACATTATATACTTAAGTTACTTCGTGCCAGTTTTTGACCTGCCATCCACAGTAAAGTAATACACACTATCTTTCAAGACTGAAAACCTGATTTTTATAACTTGGAAACCGTTTATGTTTCACGTGCAGTGATTGTTCCTATGAGTGGTGACAGATTATTGTTTCAAGTAAACAGTGTTGTGAACTTCTTTCCTTTACTCGGTGATTTTTAATATGTTTCAAAAAAACACGTGATTAAATTACCAAGACAAAAATAAAACATATATTTATCTGATATTTGACATAGGTATCACTTATTCATTCTTTATCGGAAGTTTATACAGTAAATGTCTTATCGTGTGCGGATCACACTGAATCTTATGATACATGAAAATCTGAGATAAATTTTAGGAATTGACAAATGGATCATCTTTTAAACCGATTGTTCTTATTTCTTATAAAATTACGTCGAGAATTTTAAGTCGGTATAACATGAAGCTTTAAAACCCGGGTATACTTGTATTTGAAATGAGACACCGTCATTCAATGTAAACATATACACATTATGATGCTATCAAGATAAACAAAGATATCATTTTTTTATTGTGTTGGACCTGATCCGAGCACCAATATTGACAAGTGGTTAGGTTATCACGTGAAATTGACATTGTATTTCAATTTAAAAAAATAAAAAACGATAAGTTCGCATCTACGTCACAAGCTATTCACACATTTGTTAAACTATTGAAACATTGAACTTTTATGAGACGTGCAGTAAATAATGCAGTTAAATAAGATTGATTAAACGGATATGTATATTTAAAAAGTTGAAACCAGTTTATGAAAAGAAAAGTGGTGTGTAGCGAAGCATGTTGTGTACACTAATCTATTTATAGCATCGGTTGTGTATGTAGGATAGTGTTTACATATTTCGAGGTTAAATCAGTGTTGCAAGTTACATTCTAAAGGAAATGATACAATTTGATGAACAACTTAATACTTAACAATGAAAATTATTGTTCCTTCGAGGGAATTGCTAGTAAGTTTTGGTTGTACAGTAAGGTCCTATTTTGATATGCAATCTATGTTTCTTATTGTCTGTATATTAGAAACCAGTAATTGGTGTCCAGGCACGCCTATTTCAATTAGGATATAAAGCTATTATGGTCAAACTGTAGTATTGTCTTAGAGAAACATAAACAATAAAACACCCGAGCGGTAAAACATTGAGATAAATGTACCAATTCGACAGTACACAAGGACATAATCAGAAGGTTAGGGGAATCACAACACCAACGAACTGACTTTAAATCATTCTAAAGATCTGTAATTGTTTGCTATGACTGTATAATATTTACCTGTAGATAGTTACAAATTAGAACTGTGTACAGTACTAACCTGTAGATAAGTGTATGTTCTGATTTAACAAACAACACACATTCGCCTTGTAACGTTACTTCCTCGTTTATAATCAGAACGATTCCTTATAAAGGGGGGAAATAACTCACATAACATTATCTGGTTATAAGCCATCAAGGTATCACACAAGGACATATTTCACTTTTAGTTAGTTTCGTCAATTAAAGCCATAAATACCATAAAAACGCCAGGAGTGGAGGAATTTGAATCAAGCAGTGTATATCGGTTCCGCAAATGCAGCTATGCATAAATACAGATATGATCTTGATACTTGAGACATGTTATTTTGAAGTAATTCACCTTTGAATATTCTAATGCATGCAATACATTTTATATATGTTTTGATGTTAAAATAGTAGAACTCCTGACCTCGTTGATAGAACTTCAGTTACCATTTAACATGTCGATTGAACTGTACCACTGAAAAAGGAAAATGGTATCAGCATGGAAAGACTGGCTGAGTAAACACTCTTTGTGTACAACTAAATGTACACGTGTCTTACTCAATTAAATACAGTAATTGCCAGCATACTTTGACGTATATGTCAATGAAACAGAACGCATCAGTGACATACATAATATGGCCTTGAAAAGTGTTATTTTACATTTAAACATAATGCTTATGAAAAATAGTTTCTCGTACTCCTAACAATATTTTAGATTTTAGTTCGATTTAATACTTTTTGTAGAATAATCCATACCCTTAAGAAATTATTTAATCCTGTTGAAATTTATTTAAAAGAAATGTCCGAATTCGCCAAATATTTCATTTTCAATCATATGGCTTCATTTAAAAAGGCGTCGTTAGAAAATATGGTTAAGTCAATAACATTCGTCAGTGCATCTCAATATTTGTTTTTTTTACGGTTCCCGCATCACTGTCAAATACTGTTTCTATGCATAGAAAATGTTTAACGGCTTTGTAAATATCTTTCCTGTCAAGAAAACCAAACTAGGTTTAATTATATTGAAAACAAAATGACATCAGCAACAGTGCTGCAGGTGAAACATTGCAACAGGGCCAGGTTTTGAACCCTGGAAGGTGAATCTGCTACCAATTCAGTTTTCACGGATGCATTATAGTCTGATTTGCATTTTGTTTCACTAATATACATATAAAAAATAGACACGTTGACATTTGATTCTTTTGAAATGATTCCCTCCAGTATATTGTATCTTTGCATTTGTAAACGCTTAAAAGTAGTTAGGATCCATATGGTGTTTTGTCATTAGCCCTTCTTGGGAAAATTAATTGAAATAGATAAACGAAGACGTTTCTGCAATTTGATATACACCATGATCGTTTAAAGAAGTGAAAAATCAAACGTTTTCAAAGAATTCATTTTATTTTTTAAGATTAATTACAGCATTATGTTTTATATTTTAAACCTCACATTTATTAAATGATACTCCGGAGTAAACAGTGTCCAATAACACCTTTATTTAAATAATTACTCCAGTACAACATCACATACCAACAACACCTGTATTTGAATAATTACTCTTGTACACCATCACATATCAACAACACCTGTCTAAATAATAACTCTAGTACGACGTCACATATCAGCAACACTTTTAATGACATATTTATTCTTTTACACCATCACATGTCAACAACACCTATCTTACTAATAACTCTAGTACAACATCCCATATCAACAACACTTTTATTTAAATACTTAATCTTTTACAACATAACATATCAAGAAAACCTTTATTTAAATAATTCCTTAAGTACGACATCACATATCAACAACACAACACAACTCTTTCGTTATAACCTTGCAAACATTTTATCACAAGCTTAAATAATTGTTGTTTTCTAATAAGAGATTAAAGTAAAATTGCAACAATGCAAATATATTTATATATTATATGATGTATATGTACATGTAACTGTTCTGTTTCACTGTGTCTTGAAAAAGGAGCGGATCACTCTGAAAATTTGACAACCTAAACTTGTCCACACTGTTGGAATTACTTCTTTGCCCAATATATATTATCTCTGATATACATTTTCTATTGTGAAAACCGCATTTTCTTAATAGATATTCTAGTAAAACATCAAATCAAAACAATACATCTATTAGAGTAGTATATCTAGTACACAATTTATCATATCATCAATACATTTGTTTTTATATTTACTGTAGTCAAACATTTCTTCACAACAACCCATATTTATGTCTATATTCTGGTAAAGCATTTCACCATAGCAACACATATCTAAACGTTTATTCTGGTATAACATTTCCCTATAATAACATATATTTAAATCCATATACTGGTAATACATTTCACCATAATAAACATACATATACACGTTTATGCTGGTATAACATTTCCCTATAATAATATATATCTAAATCTATATTCTGGTTATACATTTCAGCACAATAACACATTTGTAAACCAATATTCTGATAAAGCATTTCACCATAACAACATATATCTAAATCTGCTTTCCGGTAAAACATTTTTTATCGTAAGGACACATATTTATATGAAAAGTGTAGTAAATAGAGACTAATACATGCCTTTTTCCATATTACACCCAGTATCAACCCAAGACTGCAATATCAGCCCAAGGCCCGAAGGCACGATGGCTGATATTGGTCGAGGGTTCATACTGGGTGTGATATGGAAAAAGGCGTGTTTTATTCTGTCTATTACATATTTACTAATAAAAACTACTATCTTATGATTTAATTTTCTTTTTTGAAATCTTGAAAAAAGAGTAAAATTCCAAAAGTGGTGTGATATGGGTTTTTCGGGCTGATACGGGTTTTGGGGTGTGATACGGCGGGGGCTGATAAGGGTTAGAGCAATTGTGTCGTATCGCATATACAAAAAAAACGTATTTATCAGTAAGTATGTCATAAATCAGCATATCAACAGGTTTTGAACTGAACGTCTTCTCATTCCTTCGCATATCTTTTTTAATATTGTTATTGCATTAATTTCATTTTTAGTTTTTTTTCTTGTTGCAAATATATTTGTAATATCGTGTCATTAATTTGGACAAAATGTATAATACGGAGTAACAACATTGATAGTTCAAATTTGAATCCGAAGTAAAAGTATGAAAACACAATACGAGTTTCTATTTTCTATTCTTTAAAACATAGGAATAGGCTAAAAAAAGAAATATGTATTTATACATAAGATCAACAATTTCCGATTGAGGGAGTGTTATTGTTGTTACCATTTAATAAACGCATCAGTTCCTATAATGTTCGTAAATAATGTAACGAAAAGTATATGAATCTTTGCTTGTATATCTTGTACAGTTGTGGGAACGCACAACGTTACACTATGTGCGGTGTGCGCGTGATGTGAGCACGGAGTGTGAAAAATGTGTGCACGGTGTGCGAACGATTAAAATCTGGACGATAATTGCTTGCGCACATTTGTGCGGACGATGGACGAACGTTGTACGATGACAATCGTGGTTGGTGTAAATTGAGAAATGACTTAACAATAAATACGGCTTCGTGTTTAAACACTTGATTTTTAAGTATATTTCTATATTCTAGGTACATATTTACGCTGATCTTTGTATCTTTATTTTCGTAAATTTAGAAATTGTGTTTTTGGTGTTTTTTAAACAACCCAAATCGACACATGTAAAATAACACATACATGTATTGACACGGTCACGTATACAGGTAAACATAGCCAATTTGTCCCTGTACCTGGACCGTAGTTTCCCTCACCCGGGGCATTTACGTAACCCGCCCAGGTGTGAAGATCCGGGTGAAGGGGTGATATAGATAAAAAAAGAATGCAAATAACAAATACTTAACATCCAGTTGTGTTTTCATAACGGTCATACGGTATCATATACCAGCTCTCTTTGTCAGGCACAGGCCAGGTAAAACTTCGGTCAATCATCAAAAACCTATTCTTGACAGTCTAACGGTCAATGTAATGCTGTGTAACACGCATTGTACAATTAAACATAATTCTAATTGATTTTATGAGCAATTATTATATACAGTGTTCTTTATTTCATACGAGGGCTCCAGTTTTGTTTCATTCCGTAATATTGATCAATCAACTCTACCAAATTGCACATTTGTGCGGAGAGAAGCGCACAGCGGGGCGAACGATTGTTAAATCGCACAGTTGTGCGCACCATGTGTGGACGATGTGCGAACGGTGTGTGCACGCCATTTTTGGTGCGTTGTGCGTTCCCACAACTGTAGAAGTTATTCTTTTTTCAAATTATAACTGTGAAAACTTATAACAGAACCCGTTCATGACACTTTCATGAAAACCAACCAAATGTTTCCCTATTTAAAAGCAGGCCAATGTAGGCTGGTTGTGAAGGTTCCTTTCCAGGTTGACTTGGAATTCCGATATATCTGAATATCAGCTTTTGCTCTGATACTGTTACTTTCCGGATTTCTTTCTATCCTTCCCAGACTATTTCCACATGACCTTGAATATCTGATCTATTGTGCTTCTTTAATTAAAAGTAAGAACATGTAACTATGCATTGCATTGACTTAACAGACTCTTTTTTTTTTCACGTCAAAACATCAGTAAATTATCTGTAAATATTCAGTGGTAATTTTGTGCCTGTTTAATGACTATCTGTGTGTTGTCACTTCCGAAAGAAACGTCGTAAACAAACAATCGATGCAAACCTTTCTCTAAATCGTTGTCCCGTTAAGCCATACAGTAAAACGTTCATAGAATGATTCAAAAGAATACAAGTATCTGCCACGACGGCAAAGGTATTTAAATGCAGGCTTTTGACATTATAAAATATTTCTTGAATACAAAAAACAAATAATGGGAGAATTGCGGAAATAAAAAAGGCGGTAACTGCAAATAGCATGGTGACTGTTTTCGTGGTGGAGTCATTCTTTTTAGGAATGGAACATGAGCTATTTTCGTTGCCTGAAGTCAGACTGCGCCTCTTATTAGCTGAAACGATGAGTCCATGTACAATTAAAGAATTAAAGATACAGATTAAACAGACGGGGATCAGAATGTAAAAGAACATGTCAATGTATGTACGGTACTTGAAGCAATAGACATTTGTGAATTCTGGCATAACACATGATAAGTTTTCGTCATCCCATTTGAGACATATAATCGGCAAATTCAGAGCAGCAATAATCAGAAAGGTCACGCCGATATAAATAAGTGCACGCTTTCTGGTACAGTACTGGTTCACATGGAAAGGGTAGCAGACAGCTATGTAGCGATCAATAGTGACCGCTACTGTGATCCAAGAGGATAACTGATTGAATATGAGTGTGAAACTGAACTCAACAGAGCAAAGCAATTGATTGCCCGATCTGTAAAGCGGGAAAAATGTTACAATCCAGTCGAAGATACCGCCAAAAACCAGCGAAGCCATGTCGGATAGTGCAAGGAACGCAAGATACAAATAAAATGAGGACGACTTGGACAGCTGGAGAAATACCACAAACGACACAATATTTCCTACAATCCCCAGGGACGAAATGATTGGCCTGATGACTTCCTGAAGGTAATCAGTGTTGCCGAAAATCATGTCGTCTTCGAAGTCGGTACCATTTTTGACGGGATTACTTCCATTAAAAATGTGTGAAGATTGATTTTGAAGACTGAGGTTCCGGTCTCCCATGATTTCACTGAAAATTGTAAAATTGCATCGTTTTATATGCGAAAAATAATTGTAAACGTAGTTGTAACCTGTATCAAATAATAGCAAGCACCGTTAAAGCACAATTATATCATTCTGAAATATATTTTGATGAACCCCTCCTAATTGTAGAGCATACATGTTACAGTTGTCAAATAAAACAGAATTTGGATTGTCGATACAAGAATATATAATTTTGTCACCGTGATCTGATCTTCGATATTAAGTAGCTACCATCATTATCGACAAGCCCTGAAAATTACCCTAAATGCAATATTTAAAATGTAATAGACAAAATGTACCGAAACGTCAACAAAAAAGGACAAAATGGAAACATGAAGGAAATGGAAAGATATTAAAACAAAATAAATCAACATGAACGACCAACAAACAAAGTTGTTAAAGAAGATGTTCCAGCAGAGTTTACATATTCCTTAATGAACGTGATCATTAGTGTAGTGTCTCCCTTCACATAATTGGAAATATGTAAGTAAAACGCTATAAAAACAATCGTTCATTTTCGACAAACAATTGTAACCTGTCAGAGCTGTTAACTAGGGAACATGATACGTATATTCAAAAAGCCTGAAGAAATAGCTTTAGAGCTTCGAATTTGCTAGAAAATGTAAACATATGGAAGAAGGCCAATTATGTGTACGGTTGTGTATTGTAAACATGTGGGGAGTCAATAAGGATATTTTCTCTTAATACATTTTCTACCTTTAACATTGCAAGGGCAATTAAATCTGATACAAATGTGAAAGCTAACATCTAGAATTTCCGGTTTAAATTTTCAAAAAAAGAATTTCTGAACGTACTTTCTACAGAAAAGGAGGTCACGTTAGAACCTCGAGACAAATATAGTTTGCGTCAGAATCTTAACCGTCATGTGCAAATAGTTTCAATTGTAAATGCAGGGACAAAAGGTGTTCACAGAGTATTCACACCCGGTAGGAAGTGCCCAAGAGATTCATCTTTTACATATCTGAATGACTCACCTAAGTGAAAAACATAGGTAGAGAGCTACACATATAAAAATGTAATAGGCCATTAGAGAGAATTAAATCGTTTGTTTAAGTCTACACATACACGGGGCAGACTGTTAAATGTATGTCACTACAGATGAATCGTAAAATAACTTTTTAAGAAAGAGAAATAATGAAAGGCATGTCATTTCCAATTGTATCCAATTATTTATATCATTATTTACAACCAGAGAATACAGTTAAATCATACGAGTTATGTAATAGAAAAACAACATCAACATATAACGTCAACATATATTAGTGATGACCTTTACGTGAGAGAGGTCGTTAAGGTACCGACATATTGTGAATGAAGAGCAGGTATCTACTTACTGTACAAATTCCCATGCAAATACTACCATACCGAATAGTTCAGGCATAGAGTATCAGAATGTCAAAGACTATTGGATGATATTATTGAAAAGAATGTACGGTTGACTGTGTTTTGAGCTATTACAAAATTACAAATGTACAGTCAACGTTCGAATCAGATGTAGATAATGACAGAGATTGTCAGAAATCAGGAAAAGGACATGACGTTAATGTAATGATAACCTTAGATTAAAGGAAGCTATGTTGTGAAAATAGAAAAATGCACGTATGTTTAAGTTGTGTTCATTGGAATTTAATCAAATGTAGTACAAGTAACTATCGAGAATTAATTGTATTTGTAAAAGGGCAATTGACATACAATCATTACATAATACGTTAGACTCCCGTTTTTATTATTTTGTCAACATAATCAATTGATCTATAGTAGAAAGGACATGAAATACATTGATCAGACGATATCAAACTGAATCAAAAATACGAATGAAACCATCACCTAGATAGCACAACTAGTAGTTTATAATTGCCAAAAGAATATGGGATAAATCTTACATACATATATAGATATACAACGTAGGATATTCTTAAAGATTTCCAAATGTTATATTCCAGGTATATTCCTGAATAAGTACTGATCTCCATCAATGCATCAAGGAAATAAAATCGTAGTTATCTTCTTGAAATATAAGATAAGTTCCTGATAAATGACCTTTATTTGTAGAACCTAACAAAATATCATTTCAATCTTCAGAGATTTTGATCAATCTCATCAATAAAGAATACGTTATAAAGAAGTCCGTAGATGTTTATGAAATAATACTTCCTAAAGCACAGAAATATAAAATATTATTGCTTACCTTGAACGATTAAAAGTTGGAACGTGATGATGTGGTCTAATAACTGACTGGTAGTTCTGCTACATTTGTAAGTCTTTTATCCACCAACGTGAATTCTGGTTTGGATCCGTCGTCATTTCACATGGTTATGTTTAGAGGCTGTGATTGGTTAACCCCATATCAACGCCTTAGTAACGCGATTTCCATATCAAGTTGTAGTTTCAGCGGATACTATTGGTCAGCTAACGATGTGTTGCGTTTGTTGTATTAAAGTATATGAATGTTGATGAGAAGACTGCGATAAAGCAAAGCTATCGATTTTTTTTTTTTTTTTATCATTCATCAGATCGATATTTCAATGTAGTTTCCTGCCTCCTTTTCTGTTGTCCATTTCTAATCCTTGGACGGAAAGGAAGCTAAGAATTATTTCGATTCATATAATTCTTAAAGAGTTCAAATTCTAGCACACCGTCTGATATTTTCTTTGATAACACCTCATTGTGCTAGGAACTGAAAATAAATTGAATGTGTGACCATGCTGAGCGAATTGCGAATTCGAGCTTAGAAAATATGAATAGAATTCTTGCAAAACATGAACATATCTATACTGTGGGAATTGAAATTTGAATAACTGATGCGCGTCTTAATGTTAGATTGTTATCGATATGTAATGCATCTCTGAATTTCAATTTTTGAGCTCACTATAAATTCTCTCTGCATCTTGGATGTTCTCAATGTAGAATCAAATTCCATATACGCGCAACCTTGCTGATAATATGATACGGGATATACCCTGTATATCCTAGACCCCAAAGCAATGCTTTGATTAAAGATTAAAGTGAATTACACTGCACTAACGTGCATTTATGATGTCAGGAGAAAATCTGAGGGCGCAAAATGACATGAAATGTTCAGTTTAGAAGTATTTAAGAAAGTTCATTTTCCAAGTGTCTTTCAGTGTGAAAATCTTAGATTTCGAAGATAAATTATTTTCTATTAATGATTTGAATTTAATGCTGACTTACTAGAACATTTGGTTGAACAGAAATTCGGTAATTTGTCGTAGCTGCAGACTAATGCAGAATAATATATTAATTGGTCTTCGCACTGGCGTGAAGAATACAAAGCCGATGTAAAATATATTACAGTCAATGCGCACACACTGGTGACTAAAAAAGGAGTAACATACTCAGAATAGGGTAAAGTGACGAGTACAAGTACTCTTGTTCAAGTTAGTTTACCCCCTGACGAGTTAAAGTACTCCTATCCGGGTTATTTTACCCCTGACAAGTTTAAATACTCCTAGATTATTCTTTTACCCCTAGACGTTCTATTTTACTCGTTAGACGTCTCATTATTTACCTCTGCTCCGTGGCAAAAGGATCTGCGCCGGCGGTTAGCTAGGCCCTTGATATAACCGAGTAGTAGCCTGCCGACTACTTCGATCTGCCGCGGGCAGTGTCAGGCATCAACACGTAGCTCTGTTCATGTGTGTATGTACCATAATATTTGGTTACCAACGAAGAATTTGGCTACGGTCGACTTGTCAGTCGAATGTTCGCCTCATAATCAACAACGTTTCTGTGCTTTGTTCACCTATGACAATTTAGTGTAGTCAGAATAAAACAATGACACTGATTGTATCTTTATTTGGCCTGATGAACTGAAATACGTGCTTTAAACAATTTAATTATGTGTTTGCTTATTACTCGATTTGTCATTAAAAAAAATGTAAATAAAATTGTCGTGTTTTTACTTTTTTCGGCCTGTTGAACTGATAATAAATGTCAAAATACGTGTTTGTGAAACTATTGTGACGAAGTCTTCTCCACCAACCTTAAACAAAACAAGTTGATATGATATAAGGACAGATGTTGCACGGTAAGCTAGCCAGCAGGGGTGCTGTGTTGGTGGGATCATTGTTATTTTTTAATTTGCCGCTAATTAGGGCCTTGCTATTGGGCAATCAACTAACGGATAGTGACCTCCCAGAATGATGGGATCTAGAATTAATGAACAGAAATCCCTCCCTCAGTTAATATTATTGTAAGGAGATACGTGAATGTTTGATATAGAAACAAAACGAAAAGGTAAATGAAGACTATGGGAATGTTGAAAGATCGCCATCATGGTATCATGGGGATATATACTGCTTATTTGTGAGATATGAAGTTTGGTGTATATTTACTAAGCTAAGTGTTGTTTTACTAATTCCTTTTTTAATAATACGATACTAAAATCGATACGTATACAGTAATTCTAGGAAGGTGACAAGTTCATTTCATCGTTCACTGTTGAATATCATATGATAAAAAAGAGGATATTTACTCCTAGCCAGGTGAAGCCTAATTGACTTCATAGTTCCTTTGTTGAAAGTCATATGATAGCAGACACGATGTTTGAAGCGAAATTGAAACAAACATCATTCAATTATAGAAGAGTATATGAAACCAAAGCCAATTTTCATTAGGACCTTTCGTTTAATCTGGGAGCTGTTCAAATAAACCATGTACACGGACATATAACGTATCAGGGATATTGTATTCCTTATACAAAATATTACTATACTATCGTCACGATGGAATTCATGATGGACAGAATGGAAATAAAAGAATACTATAATGATCCTGTCACGACCACATCACAAACAAATAACCTTTGCAATATTTTAATAACGGCTGAAAATCATCAATACAGAATTCCTTGTGCTATATTGTCGTGTAAAAGAAAAATCATACAAAACTAAACATCATATTTTTAGGCTGCACTTTTGTAAACCATCATTATAGGCTGTACAGTGTTAATCATCACTTTAGGCTGTACAACTGTCAATAATCACTGTTGGCTGTACAACTGTCAATAATCACTGTAGGATGTACACTGTCAATAATCACTGTAGGATGTACACTGTCAACCAACATTGTGAGCTGTACAACTGTAAATCATAACTGTAGTCTGTACAATGTCAATCATCACTGTAGGCTGTAATCTGTCAATCATCACTGTAGGCTGTACAATTGTAAACCGTATTGTAAGAAGTCACTGTCAATCATCACTGTATTCTGTATACTGTCCATTATCTATGTAGGCTTTACCATTGTAAATCATCATTGTAGGCTGTTCAAATTGAAACCACCACTGTAGACTTTACAACCTTAAACCATCACTGTATGCTGTAGAACTGTAAACCATCACTGTATGCTGTACACTGTCAATCATCACTGTAGGATGAACACTGCCAATCATCCCTGTATGGTTATAATATCAATCACCACTGTAGGTTATATAATTGTAAACCATCACTGTATGCAGTACACTGTCAATCATCACTGTAGGCTGTACACTATCAATCATCACTGTAGGTTATATAATTGTAAACCATCACTGTAGGCAGTACACTGTCAATCATCACTGTAGGCTGTACACTATCAATCATCCCTGTAGGCAGTACACTATCAATCATCACTGTAGGCTGTACACTATCAATCATCCCTGTAGGCAGTACACTATCAATCATCCCTGTAGGCAGTACACTATCAATCATCACTGTAGGCAGTACACTGTCAATCATCATTTTAGGCTGTACACTGTCAATCAACACTGTATGCTGTACACTACAAATTATCACTGTAGGATATATACTATCAATAATCAATGTAGGTTGTATACTATCAATCATCACTGTAGGCTGTACGCTGTCAATCATCACTGTAGGGAGTACACTGTCAATCAACACTGTATGCTGTACACTATAAATTATCACTGTAGGATATATACTGTCAATAATCAATGTAAGTTGTATACTATCAATCATCACTGTAGGCAGTACACTGTCAATCATCACTGTAGCCAGTACACTGTCAATCAACACTGTATGCTGTACACTACAAATTATCACTGTAGGATATATACTGTCAATAATCAATGTAGGTTGTATACTATCAATCATCACTGTAGGCAGTACACTGTCAATCATCACTGTAGGCAGTACACTGTCAATCATCACTGTACAACTGTATTCCATCAATGTAGGCTGTACCGCTGTCAACGATCACTGAAGGCAGTAAACTGTTAATCATACCTGTAGGCTGTACGCTGTCAATCAACACTGTAGGCTGTACACTATCAACCATCACTGTAGGCAGTACACTGTCAATCATCAATGTAGGCTGAACAACTGTCAACCTTATTGTAAGCAGTACACTGTCATTCATCACTGTAGGCTGTACAACTGTAATTCATCACTGTAGGGTGTTCAAATTTAAACCATAACTGTTGACTTTAAAACCTTAAACAATCAATGTATGCTGTAGAACTGTAAACCATCACTGTAGACTGTTCACTGTCAATCATCACTGTAGCCAGTACACTGTCAATCGTCACTGTACAACCGTATTCCATATAGGCTGTACAGCTGTCAACGATCACTGAAGGCAGTAAACTGTTAATCATCCCTGTAGGCTGTACGCTGTCAATCATCACTGTAGGCTGTACGCTGTCAATCATCACTGTAGGGAGTACACTGTCAATCATCACTGTAGGCAGTACAATATCAACCATCACTGTAGGCAGTACACTGTCAATCATCAATGTTGGCTGTACACTGTCAATCATCAATGTAGGCAGTACACTGTAAACCATCACATTAAGCTGTACACTGTCAATCAACACTGTAGACTGTACACTATAAATTATCACTGTAGGATATATACTATCAATAATCAATGTAGGTTGTATACTACAGTTGTGGGAACTCACAACGCACCAAAAATACCGTGCGCACACCGTGCATACATCGTTCACACACCGTCCGCACATCGTCCACACATGGTGCGCACAACTGTGCGATTTAACAATCGTTCACCCCGTTGTGCACTTTTCTCTGCACATCTGTGCGATATGGTACAATTTGTTGATCAATATTACGGAATGGGAAAAATACGGAATGCTCGTATGTAATAATGTACACTGTATACATCACTGTAATTTCTCATCACTATAATCAGAGACGTATACGTCGCTGCTATATTTAAGACTATGTACAAATTTACAATGCGTGTAATACAGTATACAGTGACCGTTAGACTGTCAAGAATGGGTTTGGCCCCTCGGTAACAGAACAGGTAAATAATAATTTGATGAGTGACCGGAGTTTTACCAGGCCTGTATATGACACATAGAGCTGATTTATGATACCGTATGACCGATATGAAAACATAACTGGACGTTTAATATTTGTTATTTGCATTCGTTTTGGTCTATAGCTCTCCTTCATCTGGTTTTCACACCTTGGAGAGTTACGTAAATGCCCCGGGCGTGGTAAAGTACGGTCCAGGTACAAAGTGGCAATGTTTACCTGTGTAGCAGAGACTGTGTTGTAAATGTACACGTGTTGATTAAGGTCGTTTAAAAAAACCCACAAAACACCATTTCTAAATTAAAAAAAGTATAGACAGAAAGATATATGCTTATAGGTGAAGCTAGAGTATAGAAACATACTAAAAAATCAAATTTTATGTTCAAACACGAAACTGTATATATTGTCAAGCCATTCCTTAATTTATACCAACCACGATTGTTATCACCCAACGTTCGTCGATCGTCCGCACAAATGTGCGCAAGGAATGATCGTCCAATTTTTTATCGTTCGCACTTCGTGCACACATCTTTCACATACCGTGCACACATCGTGCGCACACCGCACATCGTGTAACGTTGTGCGATCCCACAACTGTATCAATCATCACTGTAGGCAGTACACTGTCAATCATCACTGTAGACAGTACACTGTCAATCATCACTGTAGCCAGTACACTGTCAATCATCACTGTAGAACTGTTATCCATCAATCATCACTGTAGGGTGTACACTGTCAATCATCAGTGTAGGCAGTACACTTTAAACCATCACATTAAGCTATACACTGTCAATCAAAACTGTAACTGTAGGCTGTTCACTATAAATTATCACTGTAGAATATATACTGTCAATTATCAATGTAGGTTGTATACTATCAATCATCACTGTAGGCAGTACACTGTCAATCATCACTGTAGCCAGTACACTGTCAATCATCACTGTAGCCAGTAAACTATCAATTATCACTGCACAACTGTAATCCATCACTGTAGGCTGTACATCTGTCAACCATCACTGAAGGCAGTAAACTGTCAATCATCATTGTAGGCAGTACACTCTCAGTTCTCACTGTAGTCTGTACATTGCAAATCATCACTGTAGGTTGTTCAATGTCAATCATCGATGTAGGCTGTAAATTGTCAATCATCACTGTATCCATTACACTGTCAATCATCACTGCAGGCAGTACACTGTCAATCATCACTGAAGGCAGTACACTGTCAATCATCACTGTAGACAGTACACTGTCAATCATCACTGTACACTGTCAATCATAACTGTGGGCTGTACAACTCTAATCCATCACTGTAGGCAGTACAGCTGTCAACCATCGCTGAAGGCAGTTAACTGTCAATCATCCCTGTAGACAGTACATTTTCAATCAATATTGTAGGCAGTACAATATCAATCATCACTGTAGGCTGTACAATGACAATAATCACTGTAGGATGTAATCTGTCAATCATCACTGTAGGCTGAACAACTATCAACCTGATTGTAAGCAGTACACTGTCAATCATCACTGTATTCTGTTCACTGTCAACCACTGTTGTAGTCAGTACACTGTCAACCGTCACTGTAGGCAGTACAATGTCAATCATAATTGTATGCAGTACACTGTCAATCGTCACTTTAGGCAGTACACTGTCAATAGTCATTGGAGGCAGTACAACTTTAAACCGTCACTGTAGGCAATACAATGTCAACCGTCACTGTAGGCTGCACACCGTAAACTGTCACTCTAGGCTGTACAACTGTAAACCATCAGTATAGGCTGTACACTGTCATATCTGTAGGATGTAGAACTGTCGACTTTACAACTATAAACCCTAATGAACCTGTCGACCCAAAAGGTAGAATCTGTGAACAGACGGCTGAAGCAGTATCTCCCGTCACGTGTGAACTTTACTCGTAACTTTTCAGGGAGAGCTCATAGGGCGGTGTATCCTGTGAACCATGGACCGGGGACTGCTATTAAAGAACTGTTGGTAGGGCTGGGTCTCCAATCACTGCTGGGAGCTCTGTGTCCAAGGACCTAGATAAAGAACAAAAAAAAGACATCATTGTGGTGTAAAATTCAAAAGAGAAAATAAGTAGAAATGTATGTGAAAGACAGAGTAGTTATGATTGAGAAAAAGAAATGAAACATTAAAATATTAAGAACTTAAAAAAAATGATCTTTGTTATTTTTTAATATATATCTTGCAAGAAGGAAAGGAAGAAAGAAAGAAAGGAAGAAAGAAAGAAAGACAGACACACACAAAAACACACACACACCCACACACACAGAAAGAAAGATAAATAAATAAATGGAATATTAATGAAAAAAATATAGGTTCATATCAGAGATGACTGACCTCCAAAATTATGTCGTAACAGCCCCTCCTCGGGAAATCCTCCTCCAGCAATATATAATGTACCATCAGTGACATGTAACCACGATACGCCCGTATCCTCCCTGGTCCATGAGGCCCCTCCACGCTCTACGAGGGTGTATATTTCCATCAAAGTATCCTTCTGCAGCTAATTTTCCCTCTAAATTCTGCCAAACACATCCATGATTAGATTCACAACTAGAAATATGCTGGTGGGTCCCATCATCTGGTTTCCAGGGACGCTTGAATGGTGTAAAACGTCATATTCTGCATCTTTCTATATTATAGGGACCGCAGAACCAAATGATTTTCCAAAGACGATATTGTTGACGTTTACCACTGTCCTGGTTAAATGGGGTTATCCACACTGGTTTACTTGCCCTCATTTTGCAGAATATCATCTCACACAACTGTAAATAAAATATTTAAAAATTCTGCCAATTTGAACTTTTTGTATATGGGGGCCGCCATCTTGTATTGAATTCTGCACCAAAAATCGACCAAAATTTACAACAAATTACACACTTAACTCACCCAGACAAAAGCAGACTTGAAAAATTCTAAAAAAAAAATATGCATATTACATACGACTTTTGAAACGTCTGTCAACTAAATATCCAACCAGCAGTCCCCGATGCATTCACATTCCTATCAAATCTTCTGCCCAAAAGTGAAAAACCCACAATCTATTTTTGATTCGGTTCCGTGGTCCCTACAAATGTGCACAAGCAATACTCGTCCATATGTTAACCGTTTGCAAATCGGGCACATACCGCACAGCGTGTAACGTTGTGCGTTCCAAAACTGTAACAGAATTATGGCCCATTTAATTAATTTATAAATATTCGTATTAATCTCTGTGACTCCTGACGATGTTAAAAAGTATTGAAGAGTTTCAATATTGACGGCTGAACAGTACCACTTGCTCTATAAATCGCGTCAGTGCAGATCATAATATAAACTCAACACGTATCTGTGTGCTTGTGTCGTTAATGGCTATTGAATATTTAGGCAATAAACTGCATAGATGTGGCAGACCAACTGGTATCACTGCCACATGTGTCACAGACTAATATAATCTATCGCTACTGGTTGTGAAAGATAGAGAAATCCCAACCCGAGGACTAACATTTTTTGTCCAGAACGAGGCTTGCCGAGTTCTGGACAAAAAATCTTAGTCCGAGGGTTGAGATTTCTCTATCTTACACAACCAGTAGCGATTGATTATTTTTCTCCCATATCTAACAGTATTTTAATGTGAAATAAAGGTAAACATGGACCCAAAACACATACAGGCAATTTGTTGATGGATTGTTGACGTGACGTCATTGTATTGTTGAAGTGACGTCATGCCATTGTTATGAATAGGGGAATCCCCCCGTCTCAACCCTAGGGCGGAGACAGATAAATCTAGCACCGGCAAAACGGGAGATAAATCTGTCAGGTGTGGGAGAAAAACTTATCATGGTGCGCTAACGCGCACCATTCAGTCTCATGTGGCAGTCAAACCAGTTGGCCAGCCACATCTATGCAGTTTATTGCTTATATTTATGTTTCCATAGTGAGAATTAGCAAAACATAATTGATGACTTTTTCAAATTTCAAATTTCCCGCTTATTACCGTCAGGTCAGGTCATTATCTAGAACGGCACAAAGATAACAGCTGACGTCACGCGCTATTTCTTACACAAAATTGAAATGACTCCGCAACTTTCTTTGATAATTCATGTGTTTTTAATTTATACATATATCATATTCTCGATTCATAAAAAGTAACAAATAACATGTTGTAAGTAACTAATCAAGTGTCGTAAAACATTTTTCGATTCTATTGCAACCTATATCCGGCGCACGCACTCAACGGAAGCCCGCAGTAATCAGGTCAGAGTTATATTTGCAGACGGGCATGTTGTTGATGTTAATCGTGCAACCGGAGAAGGTTGAATTGGTGAAAAATCCCGACGTAAAATTGTTTGCTGATCACACAGACACTTGAGACAGGCAGCTGGTGTTCGGGATCAAAGCAGAAGATACCGATAAGTTCGGTAGTGACACTGTTAAGTCGCTCGGAGGTGTAAAGACCAACTTCAGTTATAGTCTCATAAGATGAAGCTGATATTGGCAGTACGTTAGTTGTAATATAGAAGGGCTTTGCCACACCAAATGTAAATATAGGTGTTTATGATTAAGGGATTGTTGAAATTTTGAAGAAAAAAAAATGTAAAGAAGTTCTGGACACAACGGTGTCATGTGTGTGCTGTCTATCAGCTTTGTTTAAAAGCATGCATGCTTATGGACAGCACTATTCGTTTTTTCCTTATTATTCAAAATGTGCGAGTATGTTTATTTTTTGAGAAATGACTATAACATTTTGCACTTACTGGATTCATCAAGGAAGTATCAATGGTGTCTCTTGTGACGTTCACGTGTCGTACTAGGAACGTAAGCTCTGGTGCCAATACCCGGTTGGAGCCTAAAGACATGGGACATTGAGATACTGAAAGTTGTGTAATATATTTGAACAATTTATCGTGGTGTATACATTGTCAACCAAATCAAGTTGCAACGGTCTTTGTCATAGAGCATGCATAAAAAAGGCTTACACTTGCTTTGGTAACATTAATATTGATACAGATTTTTTTATTCTTTTAAGTGCACCGTTGTGACCAATGTGAAAATTGAAACACTATCGTTTTAAATACAGAGAATAAATATGTTAATATTCGAGTATATAAAAAAATGTTGAAAGGATACAAATACACATAAACGCAGTTTCAATGCACATATTGCTTTAACTTCACTTCGCAAATGATTTTTTCAATCGTGTTTGATATGTAAGGTGTGTTTTTGTATAATTCGAACTAGATTGCATTAGATTATATAAAAATCGCATAAAAGTAATGTAATTTAGTTGGTGCGCTAGGGCAATAATTGAGATCAATATTAACTGTGCAAGTTATTCTTTAACGTGGCATAACGAAAAGTGGACATGACTTATTATCAATTATGCCGATTGAGATGTTAATCGATTACGTCATAATGTAAAGATGAGGTTTACCAGGAAAGACATGAAGAAACGAACAAGGGGAGTGAAGTAGTGTTCACCTTTTATTATTAACACAATATTGATATTGACGCATTATAGAGAGATTTGTTTGGTTTCACAGAATAAGCTCCGATTCCAAAGTAATATCATTCTATTTAGTTACCTACAAAAGAGTTCATCAAGCACAAATAAAGTGAAATTAGGAGAAAATACAATTATAATTTTAAACTATTTCCAACATTTATAAAAAAAAATCTTGATATATACTTATTCAATAAGGCATTACAATATCTGGAAAAAAATATTGACAATTTGTTTGGCATTTTAATCATTTTGAGATAAAGCTCTGCATACGACCACTAAAACAGTAAAATGAAACATCAGTATTTAATACAAGTATGATATTATAATAAAATATATTTGCGTGTGTCTGTGTATATGGGAGAGTACCTTCAACATTTGGTGCTATATACAGAAAGCCAAAAATTAATTTCTCTGAATCATACAGCTGTTTCGTACGTCTACGACTCATCGGTAATGCTAGACGGGGGAAAATGTATGGAAGGTTAAACGTTTATGACGATATCAAAAATCAATATGGTTTTATTTAAAACAGACGAATGAACAAGGAAGAAAATTATGTCGGTACATATCATTCTTGCAAAACTACAACGTGCTAAATGTACGCGACGCAAACAGAATAATAAAAATAATCATTAGTATGAGAGGATTTGGAAATTGTTTTCGGTATTCTTTTGTTTTTGCTATATTCTCATTTAATGGAATCTTATTTATTTACAACATCATGTCACATGCTGTAAATCTATTTTGAGTTAGAAAGTAACTTATATCCAAAAAGGGGACTAAATGATGATATTGTATATTTTGTATTGATCTTTTATACAATTTAGACAAACGCAATGGTTTGTTAAACAAGAGAAAAGTCATAAAAATAGCATTCATTGCCTTATTAGAACGATATAAAACATACACGTAAACAACAACACGTTTGCAGGTGTCCCGCATCTGTTTTTATGTAAGAAAAATTCGGTAATCAATTATCTAAGGTTTTTGATCCACATGGCAAACAAACAAAAAATTAGGTGCATGATTCAATAACAGAAAAAAAGTCTTTATATCGGAGGCAGGTAGTCGAAACCAACCCTGATGCTACACAAAAAATAGCGAAGGTCGCGTACAGTATCAGACAGCATTGAGTAATTCATGAGCACAATACAAAAAGAAATATAGGAAAATAAACTTGTAAAAAAGAACAACCTCGCATCAATACGTCTAACGTTTGGAAATATCACTTATTCTTAAATCGCCATTAAGCCGAAAGATAATATATGACTTAGCATTAAACAACATACTAATAAGAATGAACAAAAATGTGGAAATGTATATATGTATACGGTGTTGTAAAATATAGAAAAGTGATGGGGAACAAATTTTGATCAAAAATGATTGAAGTGGATGCAATTATTGCATTAAGCGGAATTAACTAGAGCAGACGTCCTTCAAAGCTATGACAATAGGTACCGTACAAGTTAGTATATGGGGATATAGCAGCTAGCTGCATAGAACGTAACTGTACTTACCTAAAACCTGTTTGGAAAATATCCCTTACAAATTGGAAAAACAAAAATAAAACATACATTATTCCGTGACCAATGTAAGGAAACATACATATCAAACTGACGGGAAAAGACAGTTATTTTGAGTGACAGCAAGTGCGGTGATTATTAATCGAAGTTGATCTTCAGCACTGGGCTTTCTTTATTTTTGTTTCAAGAGAAAAATTGGTTTACATTTACACAATTGTTTCTTATTCTTAGTCGATTCGGAACTTGTAGACTTATTTCTTTGTAAAGCAACAGCACTGTTTACTTTTCAGGCATCTGCACGGTCACACACTTGACCTCAGACAGTTTTTCAAGACACCTGTCGTCATGGACATCTAAAATGAAAACACAATAAAGCCGCTATATCAACCCTTAGAGAAAACATGATCATGTCGACCTTTGATCAAGTATGCTTTCTGCGTATCGACTAGTCAAACAAGTTAGTTTCGCCATTCTTAACGAAAAATGCATCATAGTTTTGTGTAAAGAGATGACCTGCGGTTATTGCCACGATAATGTTTTTGTGCGTTTCATGTTAAATGAACAATGAAGATGCAAGATGATGGAACAATATTGAATGCGGAATATAATTATAATGAATATACCTATATGCGTCTCTGTGTGTATAAACTGAGATATACAAATATATAAGAAAAGTCTTTCTTTCTATGAATTCGGAAGACAAATGTATAGGAGGTAAAAAATATATCAAAATATATGATTTTACCAAGACTATTGAACAGCTAATGTATACATGTACACCATTCCTTCTTGATCTTAGAAAATCGTCACTGCGTATACATTAGCATATATAATCAGTGAAAGAAGGTTCGGCGAATTGATACCTGTTTCAAATACGTCGCGTTACCATATATGTTTACTTCACGGTTTAGCGCCATAACATTCTGGTGTCAACTATTACTTCGTACATTTAACATCTGGAAATTGGGAACATATTCTGGATCCTTCATGTCTAATTATATAAGAACGGGATGCTGACAAACCTCTTATTATTTAATAGATACACATTCATATAGCCTTGTCTATAACGTTAACGATGTCGACTTCTGGAACATTCGACCGTGTCATTTTCTAAGAAGAATGTAAATGCGCGAACATAACGAAAATTATAATCGAGAATAATTAATTAATTGTTGTTCGCTGTGTATTTTCTTTATTCACAATTGTTAACGCATATATATATACACGTTTTACATATAATTTAAAAACCAAATAAGGTTGCAATTTTTTATTTATTTTTAATCAATAGGGATTACAAATGATTTATGTTGAAACAATTATTAAAATAAGATGTAGAAATTATTATTATCAAACTACAAAACAATATATAAAACACTGATGAAAATTGAAAAATCACAGACAACGTATACTACATTTAAAAATATACCCACTAAACAGATGTTTAAACAAGTAAACGGATATCAAAGTGACGAACAGCCTAAAAATCAAAAGAAAGAGTAACAAATGTACTACTTTGATATGTTTTTATTTTCTATCAAGTCCTATATATATACTTACACCGAAGTTAAAAGTTTTCAAAGAAGGACAAGACACAGTATTAATAGATGTACATGAACCTTATAACACAAACCAAAGCAATAGAAATGTCTAATGATCTACCGTGCTAGTATTCTTGTTAAAGTAATAAGAAAAACAAATATGTATTTAGATTGAAGATTTGCAAGTGTGCAAAATAGTCAAAGATAAAAAAAAGTATGTATTATAATGGGCAACGTAGACAACATGCATATCGCAGTGTTTTACTTTTCATGCATCTGTACGGCCGCACCCTTGAGCTCAAATAGTTTTTCAATACACCTGTCCAGGCGGACGATGGACGATAGAGTTACAGGGATACCAAGTATTCTGGCCGCATCATCTGGCATCATTTTCGTAGCGATCGATACTAGATTGACAGTTCTCTTTTCAGTATCCTTGTTGTCTAACGTAAATACAATAGAACCGCTATCTCCGCCCTCAGAGAAAACACTATCATCTCGACCTTTGATCAAATAACCCTTCTGCGTATCGACAAGTCCTACTAGCCGAAAATCTGGGCTGGCCACAATTCCTTCGCTCATTTCTGTGGCAGCACCTTTTTTGTACATTACGGTACCAGAAGCAAGAGTGCCATTAAACACAACACAGTCACACGATTCACCAGTTTCATTTCTGAATTTAAGATCGCAATCTTCTCTGTTTGTCATCTTCTCGTCGAGTTCTATCATGGCGATGGTCGTAGTGTCTCCTGAACGGTGTAGACTTGTGAGACATTTCCCGATTTTTTTAGTTTCGCCATTCTTAACGAAAAATGCGTTATCGTTTTGTGTAAAGAAATGACCTGCAGTTATTTCCACGACAATGTTTTTGTGAGTTTTCTGTTCTGAATTTGAAGTGGTCGGTCCGTCTGCTTCTTTGGTTGTCTCTGTGGTGATTGGCTTGGTTGCTTCTGTTACCATTCCGATAGAGTCCCACTGTGTAGTGATTTGACTGTATGGCCTTGCTCTAAACCAGTATCTGTCAAACAGTTTTGGGAAACTGCTACCACGTCAACAGGTACTTTGAAGTTGCTTCGTTTGTTGCAAAGTTTCATAATCTTTCGGGTGGCAATTTTTTGTACTTGGTCACTGCACTTTCAGTCAAGAAGGAATACAAAGTGGTCCACAAGCAATCCAAACGCCATAACGCCGCTGTCTTTTATTCTGAAAAGGTAACAGAGAGAATATTGAAAGCGCAGACATATAATCATAGCAGTTAATTTGCTACGGAATTAAATCCTGACTTTCTCTGCATAGATAAACAGGTCTTCGCCGAGAATATGTGTAAGCTTTCGTCTAATGCACGTACGGCTTTCTGTTTCTTCTCTGAAAACTCTTACTGATTGGCTTTGTTTTGATATCTCGACATCAATGGATGGACTCGAAACATACATTATATTCGATGATTCGTGTACCTGTCAAGGACATTAACGATGCATATCAATAAGATCTTTCTAAATAAATGTTTTAAATTGATTTTTTAGACTGTTTTGAGATCGAAGAAATCAGTTTTACTTTATGTGTTTGTCAGTAAGATAGATGGTTCGGACTAGAGTTGAGTATCAAAGTAAATGGTACTACTTCAAGAAGAAGGGTTTATTAAGTTTTTTCCTTGAACATTTCATTATTCTATATAAAATTCAACTTTTTTCATTTGGTATGAGCTCAATGATTTAAACATTCATGTTATTTCTGTGATTTTATCTATCCTATCCTTGTTAGTAGCATAGTGTAAAGGTACTGATATCGACTCATGCATTCTTTTTTCAAACTGAAAAAAGCGTAATTTTGTTAAACGCATCGCAGCATGCGAATTTGATATAATATATTTTTAGATGTTTTAAATATCTCACAAAAGTGCGATGGTAATATTATGGTTATATTGTTGGTGCTATTTACCTTAAAATGGTTTATATTGCTATTTACATGCATTCATGCCCTAACTGATCACAGTTGTCGATGGGCCGTTAAACACAAACAAATAAACAAACAAACAATGTATTCAAACTGATCATTTTGACATCATGATAAAAGAAATGAAAGGTTTCCACAGGATGATGAAACTATCTCGAATTATTCATTTTAAGAAAGTAGTCATCTAGATTGCTTTACATATCAGTGACTATTTATCCACTCATGTTCAACAAAACAACTCGGATAAAACGATTTGAAGACCATCTTTAGTAAAATACTATGATTAGCTATCATATGTATGCAATATGAAAACCGTATATTTTTCTTATCAAATAGAAGCGTCTTTGTTTCACATATGTATGATTCACGTGCGATTTAATTTTATTCAGTAGTTATGAACTCTCTTCATATTCGCAGTAAATATAGCAAGCTCCTAATCCTAAATACTATCAATTAGGTAGAACTTTACGGTAAAGCAACGGTTACTTTGTGACCAGCGTTAATTGAAATATATTAAATATGGATATTGTGTTGAGATAAAAGGAATAACGAACTGTAAGGTTATAAAAAGAAATTACTTATAAGATTGTTTTGATGTTAAGTGTATAATCTCTGACAGTTGTCAACTTTCTATAAATAGATCCATAATGCTTTTCAAGTAAAAGAGGCGCAATAGTTCCAAAAAAGCTCACATAAGTTAAAGGCTAACCTTGTGACATATACCTTAAAACTAGAAGCATTAAGGAGCGATACGGCCAACCCCACATTACCAAAGTATGTAACATTATTGTAAGATTGATAAGTAGTGTCATAATTTTATTTCATAGTTGATATATTATAGTTTTAATACGGTATAATTACTCTAAAATTATAACAAAATAACAGGAGAAAGTTAACCATTACTAATAAAAAGGAAAAAGGGGAGTAACAAAACTTAACTACACATGAAGAACATTCAGTGCCATGTTGTGTAATGATGAGTTTCATAATAGCTAAAAAAAAAAAGCCCGTTCATTGTACACTATGTTGACTGAAAGTTAACAGTCTCATATCGAAGGTGTCTAGGATACCAGCGTTTTTTAAGGTATAAAAGCATATATCGATTTATATAATACTTGTGGTAGGCTAGTTAGAAAAGTATATCAATATGCGTAGTTGGATTTGTTCCAAACCTGACAATAAGAGTCATTTACAGATGATTCTATTTTTAAACATACAGGTACACGCATTGCTAACGGTGGTATACAGTTTTACTTACAACGGTTGTTTCATGTAGATAGTTTTTCTACGGCGCGATAAATCTCTAATGTATTGGGGTTTACTGGTTCTTGTTTCCGCATTTGTTGAGTAGATAATACACAAAGCAACGAAATAAATAGAGGAATTAAATATAATTTCACATCAGATCAACACATTTGATACACATGTTGAAGCAATTCTATGTCCTTTTGAAAATTCAATTGTAAATATTAAAAAAAAAAAAAATAGATGCCGTTTTAGTATAATTGTCTCGGAACATTTAACAAAAATGTATTTTCTTGATGCACGCACATCCATTTCTACACGGATGTAGTTTTAATCAGTGAAATTTGAAAAATAAAGGGGAAACCAAATGAAGAACATATGTCTAACATTGCCATGTTTGTGTCATGCTCATATCTATTTTTTGTCTTTTCAATTGTTTTAGTATCGAGCGCATGCGCAGACCACAAAACACACAGGACGAAAATTGAAATAAAGGTCAACCAATTTGAAGTGATGCCTTTTGGGTTAGTGAATTCACCAGCAACTTTTTGTCGTATGGTAAGGAAACTACTAAATGGAATGTGCAACATTTAAAGTTTCGTGGATGACTTGTTGATTTATACAAAGTCATGGAGAGAACATCTTGAAGTTCTACATGAACTATGTGCACGATTGCGAGACGCTGGTCTCACAGCTAGACCGACAGACAAAGTGTGCACTGGGCTTTGATAGTTTGGAATGCCTGGTTCATATTGTGGGACAACAACGACTACTTCCAAACCCTGACAAAGTGAAGGCGATCATGGATGCAATTAGGCCGGAAACCAAGAAACAAGTTAGATCGTTTCTAGGACTAGTAGGGTTTACAGAAAATGTATTCCTAATTTTGCAGTGACTGCAGTTCCACTGACGGACTTGACCAAAAAAGGATTGCCAAATCGAGTGGTTTTGGATGAACCGCAGGAGCATTCGTTTGAGGCACTGAAGAAGCTGTTGGCCACGAGCCCAATCTTGAAATTGCCGGATTTGGAGGAAGAGTTTATTATCCAAGCAGATGCTTCGGACTATGGAATAGGCGCAATTCTGCTACAGTTGGAAAACAACTGCTTGCTCCCGGTGGCCTACGCTAGTAGGAAACTGAAGGACAGTGAGCGAGCGTATGCAGTCGTTGAGAAGGAATGCTTAGCAAAAGTCTGGGCGATCCAGAAATTCCAGAAGTATCTGTATCTGTAAATATCAGTGTTTGAATATCGCGCGCTTTCCAGCCAGGTAACTTTAACAGGTAAGTTAGGCAAGCGCTAATAAGTGTACTACAGGTGAGAAGGGCGGACATTACGGGTGCGGACCGTGTAGTGAATGTTGGAGCGCAAATAGCTGCTAGCGGTAAGTTTAAACTTGTTTAAGTTTTATCAGATTTATTATAACAAATGTATTGACTCATATATAGGCGTTGGACCAGTTAAAGCGTGAACAATATCACTGTTAGCTTTGTTCAGCATAATGAAATGTTTAGTGCTAGCATTACTGCTTAAATACTATATATAACCAGTTCAGATATAGATTATATTGTCTTAATCAATAATTGTAATTAAATAGTATACCAGTATAATACTATCGTTACGTGTATAATAGCTATTTAGTTAAGGCATACGTATATTGTAGCTTTTCGTCCTTGGGCCGTCGACGTTCGTGTAACGGAAGGACAAATACAGATGGTCATTTTGGTACTCTACAACTATCGGATCCCGATGACGCGAGACTGAACGTTCCCAGAGAAACCCTTTTCCTACATATATACCTACCTGTACTTGTGTGGTCATGGAGAGGGTAAAACCTAATACCCTTGTATTTGGCTGGTCTGTATGACCTATTACTGTATATACTTACCTGGACCTGTGTGGCCATGGAGAGGGTGACACTGTATACCCGTACATTGGACTGGTCTGTGTGACCTGTGTCCCACTAGTCTGTGTGACTGAGAGTTGACTGGTCTGTGTGACCTGTTTATGTTTCACTGGTCTGTGTGACCCGTAACGGCTGGATCTGTGTGACCCGCTACGTTATATATGTATTTGTGAGCTTGGAGGGGACTTCACTGAGATTGGACAAGTCTAAGGGAGGACGCCGTCATCAACATTGGACACGACACAACAGCGTCCAACCAGCTACAGAGACTTTATGGTGTTTATATGGCATTTTGTATTATTAGTTAGATATATATATGTACATATTACATGTCATTCGTTAGCGAGTTGATAGTGAGAGAGAGAGAAAACCAATCTGATTTTGTGTATTGTGTACTAATTATGCATTGTAAATACATTGCATATACTGTTTGAACCGTGTTTGCCTTATGTTCTAGGGAACCAGTATTTAATCAATCCCGGTCGGTTCTCGTTACATAATTTGTTTGTTTTCCCACGAGTGTATCATGTGTACCCGACCTGCTTGAACACGCTACCGGATGACTTTTACATGTGTGAATCTTACACAAAGGTATATAGTAAAACATCGATTATCTTTCTTTCTCAGACTATTTTCAACCATAAGTTTATCTTTACAACCTATAAATTGTATTTAGAAAAGTTACCCTGAAGTCAAAATTTAAAAAATATATATACAAAAATAACTATCAATAACGGAGATCATGATGATATTAGGGTTTATCCTGCTTTAAGATAAGCTGGCATATATCTGTCTGCATGACAGCGATATTCTTACTGAACTTTCTGATCTGCTTAGATGTCTTTGTCAATATCTTTTTGAATCTCCATGGGGCATGTTTTTTCAAATAAATCGATACACATATTTATGGTGGCTCCTACGATATAATGGAATGCACTACCTTGACCTTCTTATTGATGCTCAATAAATCGATACATCAATCTTTACTGATCAGGTCCGCCGTTACGTTACTCGTAGGTTATATGTCATCAATATGACACAATATATTTGAAATATAAAGATAAGTTCCAAGAATTCGATAAACATACAATCCGGGGTTACTTAACAAAGAACATGTAGGAACTCGGCCGGGACCAAACAAACTGTTCGACGAATGAGGGGCATTCGAGTAACCTGAGTTCGAGGACACTACCTTCACCTTCTTATTGATGCTCAATAAATCGATAAATCAATTTTTACTTATCAGGTCCCCGTTACGTTGCTCGTAAGTTATATGTCGACGAAATTCATTTGACACAATATATTTGAAATATAAAGATAAGTTCCAAGAATTCTGATAATATCAGCTATCAATTCTCCGAAATAATATTAATGCGTGAATTTTAAATCAAGAACATCAATACGGTTGTTTTCACATATTTACATAGTAAAATAACACCAGGTGGTTTGGTTTAGTTTTTGGTTAATGAGAATAGTTCAGGTAAAAGTTTTTGGTGATTATCTATTGATGTAATTTATCATCCTGATAAGATATTATGGCATGTCATGAAAACTTTACTTGTTAAGCCCATTTTTTGGTAAATAAATAAATCCTACTTTCGAATCCTAAAAACAAGAGTGTATAGGTATTAAAAATTACACAAGCCAGTAGCATATTGCATGATTTTATGATAAAAATTCGATTCTGTTTTTAGACTATTTTCCACCAAAATTTAACCTTTACTATTTATGGATTGTATTTAGAAAAGTTACTCTTGTGTCGCAAATTAATTCGTTTTTGTACAAAAATCATTTTATAAATTATGGAGACCATAATCGTTAAATAATCCCTATATCATATGTTCTTACATTTACGCACACGATCTAAGACAGAACTATTCATACTATTAATTTTCCCTTCGGGAAACCTAAAAAAAAAACTTGTTTTTAAATGACCACTGTACGAGCATTATTTGTGGAATACATACATAAGATGTGTTCTCTCTCAGATAAATAATCGATATACTTGTGTTTGACTATTTTCACCCAAATCGTCTCTGGTAGATTTATCTTCGGTAAAATGGACACAAATGTATAACAGCGTCACCAAAAGGAGGTAAATAGATTATACGAAAGATAACAGCAAAGACATACAGCGAATATTTTATTGAATGATGACTATTTTCAAAATCAACAGTCAATAAATATTACACTTAATCAACTTTATAAATATCAATAATACCCGAATTACCAGGGGACTATGTAAATAGAAACACGGATTCACTTTTTTTATCATTACGATACAATATCTACGCATGCTTATCAGATCCGACATTACGCATCACGTAAGTTATACGTCGATGTCATAAATAGACAACTAAACACTTGAAATTGAAAGATAGATAATAAGAAGTCTTAAAGTACTGGTTATCAATCATGTACAATAGTAATGCGCGGATTTTAATTCATGAACATCAAAACGGTTATTGTCATAAGCTACTCTTGTGTCACAAATTAATTCGTTTTTGTACAAAAATCATTTTGGAAATTATGGAGAACATAATCGTTAAATTGAACCAAGGTTAGCATTTAAATCCCTACATTATATTTTCTTACATTTACGCAGACGATCTTAGACAGAACTATTCATACTATCAATTTTCCCTTCAGGAATTATCAGAAATTAAGATTGTTTAAGACAAATGTATAACAGCGTCACCAAAAGGATGTAAATAGATTATACGAAAGATAACAGCAAAGACTTTCAGCTAATATTTTATTGAATGATGACTATTTTTAAATTGACAGGCAATAAATATTACATTTAGTCAACTTTATAAATATCAATAATACCCGAATTACCAGGGGACCATGTAAATTGAAACACGAATTCACTTCAACAACTTTTTTTTATCAATACGATACAATCTCTACTCACGCTCATCAGATCCGACATTACGCATCACGTAAGTTATATGTTGATGTCATAAATACGCAACTAAACACTTGAAATTGAAAGATAGATAATCAGAAGTCTTAAAGTACTAGTTATCAATCATGTACAATAGTAATGCGCGGATTTTAATTCATAAACATCAAAACTGTTATTGTCATATTTTGTCAGATTAAAATTGGCTAAAAATAGCTTAAGTTTTATAACTGTATTGATCATGTTGAAAATATAGCATTATAACATGTCATGTATTTTCTGACTTACTCTGACGTGCTCTTTTGGTAAATAAACAAAGTTGAATTTTTGTAAAAGATTTTTCCTCACTTAAGTGTTAGAAAGCACACCACGATAACGTGCGGTATTATATTTTTACTGATAGGCAGTTTTATCTCTGATAATTTTCTTATTTTTGGATTGATTCATTTCAACAGTATCTTGTCAAACTATTCATCAAATATCCAAACTGCTGTTTGCGATATCATCCACTCAAAGTGGGGCAGTCGTTCGACCTTTGTACTAGCATACTTATTTTATAATAATGTATAAAGAAAAGCACGAATAATTTGATATTGTACATAACAAAGAACCAGCAGATCAGATAAGCCTAAAAAGAGACTTCAGTTCATTATCATAAATAATAATAATAATTACAAATAATTATTGTCAATGCCACAGTCATCTTGTTTTTGTGTCAAACTGTAAAATCAACATACTCATCTCAGTACCAAGGGAGACTTACAACTAAAATAAAAGAACTATTGCCCAAGTACTTTATGAGAAAAAGGGCGACAAACGAAAGGTGCTTTAAACAACCAACCATCTCATAAAGGTTGAACTGTTTTAATCGTCGTTATCGATTTATCTTTGTTTTTTTCAGAGTTGAAGTCAATATTCTATAAACGACATTTCTTACCTTTTGATATAGTGACATGGTACGTTGCTGCTGACGCTTTTGCTAGTTGTAATCTTGCATTTTAGTTTTTTTAATTTAGGTAGAAACACGATAGTCAAATTAAATAATGGTAAACTAATTTCTCAAATGTCAATTGAAAGACAATTATGGCATACAAATTCTCCCAATGATATTCTTAATATAATGAACCATTATAAATTGATCCGTTTGCAGCGGAAAAACATATCTGGCAGTGTGACGTGATGTAAAAATAAAGACAAAAATGTACACCAATGTCATCAAAAGAGGTCAACGTTAATTCGAAATATTAAATGACCCTACCTTTTATCTGGTTTCACCATTAAGGTTCAAAATACTATTATCAACATGCGGTTTCGACTGTCTATCATCAGTGGAGATAACTTTATCTACGAACAGCTATATTTAAAGCATATACCGAGAATGTCTATTTCTTTTCCGATTACTAAGCCGGTATCAATCAGTACAAGGTCAATGTCGTTCACTTTACTCATACTCATACCAATCACACCCGTTAGCTTGTTATCTTTAATTGGGATGATTTGCTGGAGCAGTTGATAACGCGCTAGCTTGTTACATGTACGTACATTACAGTATGTTATGTACTATTCATCCATGTATGTACGATAAAATATAAATAAGATACTTTTCGGGAATACAGTTATTTTATATCGGGCAATGTGTTATTATTGCGTAGAATGATATTCTCACTCAAAAATAATCAGTTCCAATGTCTCCGCCAGAGCTCAAACCCGTAACCTCTGGTTTACTAGCCTGATGCAGTGAATACTTTGACGAACAAAGCCAGGGTCCAACCTCCCGATCGGGCGTGAAAAGAAATTGGATCACCTGCCCGATCACATGAATTTTCTCGACCCACATCACATACTTGTTTGCTTCATAATTGTAGTTAAATAAATAAAGGTCTTTTTTATATATGTAGTCTCTTTCGAATGAGCAAAGGAGAGAGGATTCATAGCCGAGCCGATAAGAAGCAGATGGAAAATACCACGCTGAGTGAATTTAGGAAAGATATTGTAAATGTTTTGATGGTAAATATAGGATAAACATGTTGTCTTTGAAGACAAATGTCTTGTAGCGTCCATGTATAGTTGTGTACAACATGTAACGTCTTAGTGTTTGTTGTCATCATTCGGCGCTTATTTTTAACACCAGACGCCCGACTCCAGTTGGAGAATGTGTTAACATATATTGTTATGGTATGGCAAAGACGGGGGTAAGATTGCTATAGGGCACTATTTAAATATCGTTTTGTTATACGAAATTTAGATTAAAAGAATTCACCGGTTTCTTGAATTATATTGATTAAAAAGCACATGATAACTGTTTATGTTATAAGGGTATAGTAATAAATCCGTCACACTAATGGAAACATAAAACTATTGGTTAAAGAGTAGGAAGAGTTTTCTCACCTGCTACATATACAGTACGTTAAATGTCTGCAGGCCTTTTTATCAAAGTCCTCGTTTATCTTATAATTGTAAAGTCATAGTAACATTAAAGGAAATGTCTAGGATTATTTTCACACATTTTATATTTTTATAATTGGAAACAGTATTGTATATACAACCGAAAGAAGTCTATTCATATTCAGTATAAGTAATGTACCTGAGTTTATGTTATCACTATTTTGTCTGATACAACAGATTGTTTTATATGTTTAAAATCATACATTGATAGCTCTGTTGACTACTAGGTGACCTGGTTCTATATGATTTCCATGTGTCATAAATGTTAACGACTGTGTCTGTGATCACCGTTTCCTATCGATAAGAAATATATCAATCTCTTTTCATTTCTTTATTTCAGGTTGTTTACTTCGAATATATGATGGATGTCTTTTAATACTAGTTTTATCTAAATTATTCTTATTCAGAAACATTTCAAGAACGGATAATTATTTCTTGTAAACTATTAACCAAAACAATTTTCAATTCATCTCTTAATTTGACTAATGATATAAGCTATCACCTTTAGTGTTTCGCCTATCGATATGGCGCTTCTACACACTATAACAGATAGGTTACAAATACCATACGTTTAATACGTACATAGTTTGTGTAGAAATTAAAACATTGATATTACATATTTCCAAACTGATGAATATTATTAAAAAGACTGACTAAATATCTATTTTCTTTAATTTACAGCGTAGTGTTGAGCCGTAGTAGTCATAAAGGTGAAATTACATTAATCTTATTCTCTTAGTGGAAATTGTTCTGTCTTACACCCAAGTTTGGGAACAACTATATTATTCCTCGTGTATTGTCATCACTTTGATAGCTACAAACTTTTCTATTGATATTGTATACGTTTCTGTTTCTTGCAGACGGAAGTAAAATAAAGATTCTGATGGAAATACATAACCAAATCTTGAGAAATTATAAAGATGGAACTTTCAGATGGAAAGTAGAGATTTGTCACGTCCTGAAATTCAACAGCAATGCAATCTCTGTAAGACATAAAGAAAAAAATGAATATGATAATTCTTTTTTATTAATAAAAAATTTCAAACAATTTGAAAAAAAAAATTGATATTGAATAATTCAATCAAGTATTACAATATATATTTTTTATTGATAACACTTCAAAATAAAGCTCTTCATATTGAAATGACAAATATAGATGTAAGATGAAATAAAACTATTGAATACGAGTATGCAATTTTAATAAAAAAAAATATATCTGTATGCGTCCCTGGGAATTTAAACAAAGAAAAAAGAGTATAACAAATTCGTTCTCTGAAAATCATATTATATATGGAAGATTATACGTTCATTGCGATACAAAATAATGAATTAAAAAAACAATATATACGAGATACAAATTGAATAAAATTAGTCATTTATGCAAGACTATCAACCTGCCTCATGTATATATTTACAGAATTTCATCTTTAGCTTATCAAACTGTGACTTCGTATAATTTATCGTATATATGCAGTGAAAGAAGGTTCGGCGAATTGATACCTGTTTGAAATACGGCGCATGACTAGACGGTTCAGCGATACATAATATTCTGGAGACAACTATTGTTCGTAATTTCAACACCTTGGAACAGGTAACACTTCTTGGATCAAATCTCGTCTAATTACGCAACAGTGGAATGATGATAAACCTCGTATTCAATAGATGCAAATTTCTATGTCTTTTAAGTAAACGATGTTGGCTTTGTTCCTTACTGTTTGACCGTAATCAGTATGTAAATGCGCGAATATGACGAGAAATATCATCAAGTTTAAAAATATAATAGTTGTTCGCTGTGCAACGAATGTTTTTTTCATCGAGCGCGTTAATCATAGTTGCCACACTTGTTCATTCTACCGTTCACGCCATCACAAAGAAGGTCACATTTGTTTCGGTAAAAAGATAACAAAATAAAATTTTAGATGTTTTTTATTCTATATTCCTCGATCTAGAGTCTTATTTTGATGCAATGTCATGTAATGTTCTAACTTCATATATAGATAAGGATAATAAGTAGGAACTTAGTTTCAAGATGGTGAATGAACGATAATAGTGTATGTTTTTGTACCGATATTTTATATGTTTAAGACAATAATTTGTTTATTAAAAATAAAGATGAAGATAAAAATATCCCAGACTTTACCGTACTACATCAGTACAAAATATTCAAACAAACATAGTTCGTTTCAAAATAACTTTTTCTGAGTAAAGACAGTTTAATAAATTATTTATTGAAGGTTTTTCTTTTTTTTTCAAGGAAACAGTTTTTATATCTGAAGGTGGAAGCAGCAACCCTAATACAAAGTAGACATGTAACGCGTCATATACGATTTTAAATAACTCGGAATACTGCATTGACAATACGGCACTATACGGGAAACACATTTTTAATCACGATTAAGATACAAAATACACGATGAATAAGCAAAAGCAAATACTCAATACATCCGACCTATTCACAAGTGTTAACGCATATATTTACACATTTGTACATATTATTTATCAAAATAAATAAGGTTGCAAAAACAAATTGGGATCAAAAATGATTTATGTTGAAACGATTATTAAGATTAGTAGTAGTAAATGTAATTATCACACTACAAAACAATATTAAAACACTGCTAAAAATTCAAATCTCAGACAACGCATATTTCATTCAAAAATATAACCCCTAAATAGACATCTTAACAAGTAAAAAGATAAATCAAAGTAAAGAACGGGTGCAAAAATCAAAAGAAAAAGAAACAAATCTACTAATTCGATTGGTTTTCTATTTGGCACTCAGTAATTTCAATTTCAATAACCTTTATTGTCAAAGGACAAATGGATTGGGCAGCAGGCATATCCTATTTAAGCCCTCTCCAAACATAGTAACAAACAGTGGTACAAGTATAGCCATAGACATTAGAACACAAACAAACACATATAAACAAGTTGGTATAATCAAATAGGGGAAACAACTATTAATACCTATTTTTATTATAATTGAATCTAATGGTTTAAATTCTAACCTTTTATTTTAATACCGAAAAGACATATACAATATATATAAACATGTATAAACATTTGATGGGATTAAATTACCGCACCCAACAGATACAGGCCAAAAAGTTCATTGTATCTCACAAGGCCATCCACTGATGAATTTGGAAATTCAATACCATCACATAGTTTAATTTATGCATATTAAACACAGGTTAGATATATAATCAACATGTTGTAAAGCTTCATATTCTTATTTATGTAGTTGTTTCCCAATATCTTTTGACAAAATAGTATAACTGGTCTTCTGAATAGGGATTATTTTTTTACCAAAAGTTATATTGCAGTAAGAATTATGTTTTAAGCCAAAAAAACACCCTCACTCATTCAGTGCTGAATCTATATCATCTGGAATTTCACATTTAGTAGAGCCACCAGCTGCCGATGTTTCACAGTCCGGAAGCACTCTTCGGGTAAGCAATACAGTCACAGCTTCCTTGGTGTTCCGCAGCATGGTTATTTGGTCAGGGTTTGGAGACTTGATTATTTCCTCATATTCATCATGGCTTTGCTGCACTTCTTTTGCATAGGTGAACAGGTCTTCGCCTAGAATATGCGTAAGTTTTCGTCGAATGCACGGCTGGCCGTTTGTTTCTTCACTGAAATCTTTTACTGATTGGCTTTGTCCGGATATCGCAACAACAGGTGGACTTGGAACATGCAACACTTTCGATGATTCAAGTATCTGTCCAGTAAATTAAAATGACTAGTTAATTGATGATGTATAAATAAATGTTAAATTTAATTTGTTGGACTGTTTGGGGATCAAAGAGATTAGTTTTATGTTGTGCATTTGACAGTAATATAGTCGGTTCATACCAATGATTTGTTTCCTTTGATGTTTATCCTCATCTGACTATGCTGGAGTACAAAAGTGAGAGTAATATTTATTCAGTTATAACATGAATATGCAAAAGTGTATTCGCACTCATAACTATAACTGTACATATAAACATCTTACAGTTATATTAAAATTGTATACAACGTTATATCAAAATAAGTTAATAATTTTCATTTGTTTATTATTTTTTGGTCATATGTCATTATTTCGGATATTTAAAGTAAAATGGAAATCTCTATACCATAGCTTCAAGAGATAAACTGAAATGATATGTTCATGTTTTCAAGCTTTTATCAAACTACTTACAGAATTGTTCGTCTCATCTTTGTGTAGAAAGAGAATCAGACACGAATAGTCTTGTTCAGGTGTCACAATTTTACTGTCTCCTTTGAAACATTTCTCTGAAAAAATACGTAATTTATATCTATTAATTGTATGACCCAACTTCAAGATCATTTTATATTGTAGGTTTCTTATGTCATACTCTTCAGCAGGAACTACAACCATTGCGGAAAATATAGATAATATTTGCACTGGTTTCAAGTTTTTCTCGTGAAGCTTTTATTGTTTATATTTTCAAAAAAAGTGACATATCTTCGACCAACTTATTTTGTTACATTTTTTTCTACAAAACCATTGGAGTGGGGCAGTGTGGGGCAGAAAAATTAAGCCAAAATTTCAAAGATCGTGTTTTGCTGAAAGGCTCAAGTGTAAATGCTATTTTAGCATTGGTACTGAAGTTACGGGGTCAGATAACGTGAGAGGATGTTCAGCGTGCGGCTGTACGGTCGGTGTGTTTATCATATCAACTCGTTGAATACATGATTGAAGTGTACGGCATAGCCGTGTAGACATATTATAAGGCAAAGATTATTAGTGATGCATGTTTATTAGTATATGAATGCCACATTTTTGTACGAAAACAGAAATTATATTTATAGAAATATAATTTGAATCGGCTTTGGGGTCGGTATGTCCGGTATGCTAAAGGTATTATTTTTAACATTGTTACCTGTAACATCCATTTTTTCACTGTAATCATGGTCACCAATTATGGTAGATATCTTTTGTGAAATATCATCCACATCACTGCCCGTAGCTATATATAACGTCAGTTCTTGTTGATCAAGGAGTCTTGGGTACTTCGGAAAATGGATCCCATCAACGTTATCAACTATATTCTGACACCTTTTTTGAATGTCCCTAGCGAATTGCAAGTTTCGCTGTAAGAGCGGAAAGCTTTCCACTTTGCAAATTAGACGAAATACCCGAATCTGTATTGACTTTTGTAATGTTTGGTGTTTTGCCAGTTCCCGGATACGTGTTTTCTCTACGCAGTTGGTGCTTCCCATTCCGCATGTAATATTACGATATGCAGTGAATAACATATATCTTATCATAATAAGATATTTTGGTTGTAAAATCATATAGAAAAACGTTATTAATAAAACATGTACACAAATAAGCAAGAATTGTAAGCCAAACCTACTAGTTCTCCTCCACTATTCCTAGCCTCCTTCTCACATTTTGTTTTTAGTCTAAACCAACTAGCCTAGAATAGCCAACTTCTATATTAGGATGTGTGTATACACATTATGCTATTGGCAACACATGTATTATCACAATATCTTAAATGTGTGCTGAGTCCTACAGAGGTTGGGCAGATCCATATGTAGCACTGTAAAGCAGTATAGCTCATCTGGATGGTCCGTGTCAACAGCTAAAGGGATTCTAAATATATTCAGCAATAAGTTCTGACTCAACGACACTAACTGTTATACAGTTCAGAGGTGATGTACCCCGGAGGCTTGGAAAGGGGAAACGTTGTTAACCTTAAGTATCCTTCCCATTAAGAAAGAGTGAGACAATGTTAACCCGTGAGCATAAATTTATTGTTGTTTAAAGACAAGTTTTTCCTGCCTGTGGTAGTAGAGTGGATGTTAAAAGGATATAATTGATGTATCTTCATCTTCAAAAGACTTAACCTCCTTACGAGTGCATGATTATTTTCACAAACTTGGCTTGTAACATTCATTAGCTAAATAAATTATATTTGTTTCGTATTAATAAAAGGTGCGGCGCCCACGGAAACCAAGTGAGGAAAACCTTTTGGAGTGCTAAGGTCGTGCTTTTATTGTAAACGTGTCTTTCTGGCGACAAATGTCAATATAGGAAAAAAAGAACTTTTCCGTCAAGGTTTGAATTACGTCATGACATGATTTGTTTGTAATAATCGAAAAATCTAAAGTAGTTCCAACATGGCGCAAGACATGCCAGAGAATTGACAGTTGCATGTGAAAAGTAAATATGTAAATAAGCATGAAATCTCCAAACCATATTCCAATGGTATAACCATCACGACTACTTAATAAATGATTAAGATAAATCATTCAAAAATCAACTGCTTTATATTAGCGCATGTAATATCAATAGTTAAAAAAGCATCATCAGCTCATGTTTTCTATTAGCGTAACGGTGGCGCTCTTGAGAGTATCCGAACAATGACTGTGCATCACGCTTTTTAAATATTTTCTATGAGTGGTGGGAAAACATAACGTTGTAAAAGGAAGCATAGTTTGGCTACTTACTTCGCCTAGGACTTGATCAGTCCTACGTGATGACCCTGCTGATATCGGTTTGTGCCTCATAGCGTGTACGGTTTGTGCAGTTTGTTGAATAAATCCTGTAAGGATTTTCTTTGATATGGTCTCGATACTAATCTTTCCCGGCGGCGGTTCTGCATGCGGAATAATTGTCACAAATATAATTTATGTGATCCAATTATGAATTGAACCAATGTATAACATAACCTTAGTTCATACTAACACGTGTAAAGTATTGCAATTGTTCCACTAGATGATTTAACCATGTTAAATTACTCGTATTAGGAATCCTGACGTTTACTAATCAGCTTACATTTATCCATTAATCTTCAATAAAAAAAAATACTGGTGAGTACGATTTAAAGGCCATAGCTAATGATATTCTATGATAAGAAATCATATATATGCAATAATGACAGCGGTGTTTTTCCTTATCGCTGATAGAACCGTCTTAAGTACACGTATGTAGGAATCCTGTGTGAACTAATGTATCAATCAGTACAGTGAATATACACGTGACGACTCGTGTTGTTCCGATTATTGATCGAAATCTAATCGATTCCAATTAATCTACTGTGCGATTCTAAAATCAATTAAACTGTTGACATTATTTTGTTTGATTTTCTTCCAAGGTCATACCTTTGTGCGGGTAAAAAAAACAACACATAAAGAACATACTGTTATGTAATTATGAGTTTCATAACAGTTAAATAATTATTTGCATTGCTTACTATGTTGACTGAAAGTAAATAATCTCACCTCTACGTGTCACAGATCGATTTATGTAAAACTTATGGAAGGCACGTCAGAGAATTCAATAACCCCACCTCTACGTGTCACAGATCGATTTATGTAAAACTTATGGAAGGCACGTCAGAGAATTCAATAACCTCACCTCTACGTGTCACAGATCGATTTATGTAAAACTTATGGAAGGCACGTCAGAGAATTAAATAACCCCACCTCTACGTGTCACAGATCGATTTATGTAAAACTTATGGAAGGCACGTCAGAGAATTAAATAACCCCACCTCTACGTGTCACAGATCGATTTATGTAAACCTTATGGAAGGCACGTCAGAGAATTAAATAACCCCACCTCTACGTGTCACAGATCGATTTATGTAAACCTTATGGAAGGCACGTCAGAGAATTAAATAACCCCACCTCTACGTGTCACAGATCGATTTATGTAAACCTTATGGAAGGCACGTCAGATAATTAAATAACCCCACCTCTACGTGTCACAGATCGATTTATGTAAAACTTATGGAAGGCACGTCAGAGCATTAAATAACCCCACCTCTACGTGTCACAGATCGATTTATGTAAAACTTATGGAAGGCACGTCAGAGCATTAAATAACCCCACCTCTACGTGTCACAGATCGATTTATGTAAACCTTATGGAAGGCACGTCAGAGCATTAAATAACCCCACATCTACGTATCACAGATCGATTTATGTAAAACTTATGGAAGGCATGTCAGAGCATTAAATAACCTCACCTCTACGTGTCACATATCGACTTATGTAAAACTTATGGAAGGCACGTCAGAGCATTAAATAACCTCACCTCTACGTGTCACAGATCGATTTATGTAAAACTTATGGAAGGCACGTCAGAGCATTAAATAACCCCACCTCTACGTGTCACAGATCGATTTATATAAAACCTATGGAAGGCACGTCAGAGCATTAAATAAATACGTAGTTGGATTGGTTCCAAAGTTGACGATATGGGTTATTTACAGAGATCTTATTCTTAAACATGCAGGTACATTTGTACACGTTTTGCTATCGATGGTATAGAGTTTTAGTTCAATCGGTTGTTTCATGAAGAAAGATTTTCTATGGCGCAAGAATGCTCTTATGTATTAGAGTTTTACTGGTTTTTGTTTCCCCATTCGTTTTGTCGATAATACACAAAGGAATTAATTCAAAGAGGTAATAAAGTATAACTTCACATCAGATCGATATAATAGATTAAAATTACAATTATTTACTTTGATAACTAAAATAGTTGATAATAAAAGGGTTGAAAAATGTAGATGCATTTAGCATTATGGTCTCAATATGTAAAAACAGAATCTAGTTGTATTTATGGAACTTGGCCTAAATTTATTCAAATATGTAATTTTTTAGTCAATGAATAATGAACAAAAATAAAACAAGGGGAGGAAATTCAAATAAAGAATGTTGGTCTTACATTGCCATTTTTTGTGTTATGCTGTTATCTATTATTTTCGTTTTTGACGTGCTTTAGAATCGAGCGCAAGCACAGAGCACAACAAACAGCATCCTTGAAAATGTGATCAAAGTTTTTCTATTTATGTCATTGTCTTTCAAGTAAAAGAAATACCATATATTTTTAACATTATATATTTTACTTACGTTGTTCCAGTGTTACATTTGCCATTTCCTGCAAAATAAATAATGTTTAATATATGGTATAGCTTATCAGTGGAGTTTTTGGAAATTGTTGGATATTTGTGAAAATTTAAATTTTAAGTTTTGGGTGTAAAATTATTCACATTTGAAAACAGAATATAATGTGTTATTTTGCTGTATGAATATTGGATATATGATTTAATTATACAACTGTGACATTTTGTCTTTAGTTTATCTATATATTTACATCATACCAAAGTGGTAGATGTCATGTATGTTGTAGATGTGTTCGGTACAGGATTATAAAGGTACCTGAGGTTATACAAGTTTCGTTTTCCCCACGTGTTGAACGTGTATACCAGACACGTTACCGGATGATTATTATATTGACTACCGACGAGTAAGGGCGTAATTAACCTTGAAACCTCGACAGGCTGACTGTGCCGCCGATCAGCTAATTATGTAATTTATAAGTTGAAAGAGTAACATGCTTGGTTAGATTGATATGTATATATATAATATTTACATTTGCATGGCATTGTCACTATATAGCCTCTTTGAAAGCTGTGTCGTTGATGGGACTTTAATTACCATGCATCACGAGACATAATTCTTAGCGTATTAATACAACACTGACAGGAACTACAATATCCAATATAAATAAACATGACGGCTGCTGAAATATCGCTGGGCATTGTGAGATTTGACAATGTCATTGTAAATTTATGTGCAAAATGAAAAATAAAATTAAAAACACACTTTTATTACAACGAAAACAAGACCAAGGTCTGCAATATCGTACAAAATGCACATCGGTTGAAAGCACCAATGCCGGCAATGGAAACAATTTTAACGCTCCTGCAATTTATCAGAAATATCGTGTGTTACACTGCACTGGTCAACAGGGGTTCGTTACAAATGTCTGAAATACACATATTCTATAGACCTACTGACACATATGTTACAGACCTACTGATATGAGTCAAAGCACACATAAACATTTCAGACATTTGTAACGAACCTGTGCTCCGTCGCAAGATCACTCACTTCAAACGCTATCAGTTTCACGCGTCTCGCATCCACGGTTCCTCAGTTTCTGACGACATGTCAAATAACGAGGCTGTTATAGAATCTACCGACTGTTGTCAGGTTCCCATACAATCAACAAATAAATTCACGCCTGGATTCTTCACAAAATGAGCAAAGAGAAAAGTTCGAATTAACTTCCAAAAATAACTCCCTCGTGGAGGGCAAGGTCGGATTTACGGTGTTCACTGTATTTGTCCATGCGCGAAATTTGTTCCGGGGAAAAATCGAAACAATTTCAAATCTAACTTTCAGCTCAGAGTTCTATTGATAAACTTAAATCACCCTATAGACATATCATACGCAATTGTATTGATACTGAATTGTGGAATAAAATTGAAGTGTTTGTTAAAATTTCAAAGTACTACTTTGTTCGCCAATCAGCACGCGACAATACGCTGTTCAAACTATTGAACGAAATTGTGTGGACTGTCGATAAGGCGGGCATTTTTAATTTTAATAATGAATTATAAGTTAAAAAAGAACATAAGAGGCAGAGAAAACGTAAATATAAGTATTGAACTGTTTTTGTATGGTATTTATGATCTATTTGAATGACACAGCTTTGCAAGCAAACAACTCATAATGCGCTATGAGTTTAATAAATTCACTCACTCAACAAATCGACCCCTTTCTACGGTAGTTTGTGGTACTATTCATGTGATCACATGTAGGTGTCTGTATTCATTTACAATCATTGAACGTTACATCGTCCACATATATAGCATATAGCATGTCTATATCAATATTATTCCACTTCCATGGGATACCATATATGAGTGGTGTGTTTCTTATGACCTTATGTCCTTTACCGCACAAGGTTTTCAAAGCAAACAGATCCATGAATACATTACGTCCTAAATCAATACGGTGCAGTATACAATCATGCAATGAAAATTTGGCAGCTTAAGCATTTTTGAAAAGACTTTTAAACGACCGCAGCGTTCAATGGCGATGACGTTGCTTTCCTCAATCCACTTATATATCTTTATACTAATTTTAAGAAAACTGATACCTCCCCTACTGTTCTATATGTGTGTTGCGAATTGTTTTCATGCACAAAGATATTATAAAATGACAATAATAACTATAAAACGTAACGAAAGGACCACCAGTGATAATCAATATTCAACCATTTTAAAACTCTTTTCTATACGTGTGTTACATAAACATTTATAGTGTGTGAAGTTCGGTTGTTGACTTCTCACATTTGTTTACTTTGTTAAGTATGATTGTTGTATATGATTAACAGACAAGGACCTGTCACTTTCTGTGTTATTCACCATTATCAAGGGTGGGCTTTTCGTTTAGTGTATGTTTGAGATAAACAGATGCTCAATCATCTGCTAGGCTGTTTGGTGGGGGAGCAGGAGTGCACCCAGTGTACGAACCTGTATTGAAATCAGGTCTGTTACCTGACGAATCTAGAGAGGGATGCAGTTGTGGTTGTTAACCCGTAATAAATACCCAAACTATACGATCAAGACACGGGTTATCGGAGTGACAACATATGCAAACTATCAACGGAACTCCCCTATTACAATATGAACGTCACGTAACGTAGTAAATTATATAGGATTACTAAGGGTGTGGATGGATTTGACACATAATTTACCAACTAGGTATCATCTAACAAAAATGCATAAGCGACCTGACTCGCCGCTTAAGAGCTGCAAGAACAATTCATCCCAAAATCCTACATTTGGTGTAAATCTGTAGCACTGAATCTATCACCCAGACCAGGATAGCAAAGGCTAGCTATTCCTGTCAATACGGTCTACTTTAATTGGTTGTACGTATCAAGTTGTTTGTATAAAAACAGTTACTTCCTTCTCATATCCATCAACAGGGCATACCTCTGTATCCTCGTGCTATATTAATGCAGAACTATTTTCTTGTTACGACTTCCCTGCGTATCAGTTTTGTCTAGTACCAATGCAGACAGTTGCTTAATGTAATGTATCCTTTTGACCGGTGCCTACTAGGTGACCACATTAATTTAAAGCTGTGAGTAGTAATTTNACCTCTCTCTTCCATTCCTGAAAAAATAGATTTTACTTTCAATAGAGTGTATTGACTTTGATTTTGCCAATTGGATTTGCCATCAGGTTAGCTTATTAAAGTCCTTTCCAAATATTAACTGTTTTAACAGTACAGTGTAGGGGAGATAACTCAATTTTTCCGAGTGAAATAAATATGTCTTTAGCTATTGAAACAGTATCTGTACATGTTTTTGATATGAACATTTTAAAAAATCTCGTATATTTGAAAACAAACTATCATACCTTAAATCCACGGGATACATGTCTAAAGGTCCTCGTTGGATAAATATAGGATAACTAAGCAAACAACACATTTTGAAAATTTCAGAATTTAATATGGATTTATAGGGGAGAATGTAGCTACTTAAAGAACAGATACATCTGTTATAGTCGATCCCAGTTATTTACCCCCGTGGTCAATTGTACTAATAAAGTGGTTGTAAACGTACACTTCCTACCGATAGTAATAAACATGTACACTCTGCTGGTAAATACACTGGTAGACAAGGGTAATATATCAAGGTAGTATACCCCTATATTCATGTTGTATTGTAGAATATATCATGATTTGAATACACTTTCAATAAATGTAATTAATTTATTAAATGTGTTATCCCTATGCTGTTATGCACATATACCTGTAGCATGATAAAGGGTAGTTAAAGCGATGTAACGTCGTTCACCAGGATTCCAGTGAACAGTTGAGATCTAATACATTAAATGGTATCTGAAATTCTTTTAATAAACTTTGTCTTTCGAGAAATTGAAAAATAAATAAGCAGTGTTTTATTTGTTGGCTATCAATTCCAGTTCAGTTTGTAAGGAGGAAATGAAATGTTTTTTGCAGACAATGATCAACTTATTAGATGTTTTGTCAGGTTGCGCAACAACAATATTATCGTGCAAATCATGGAGTGTTGTTTGGACTTTGGAATCAGGAAATATAGACATGTGTTTCGTTATTATTATTTGTCTTTATATAAAACTGCATATACTTTTAACAATGAAACAGAGGGAAGATAAATGATACGGCCAGACCGAGATACGAGGCCGGGACCCTCCGAACTCTCGGATCCAGACCGAGATACGATCCCGGGACCATCCGAACTCTCGGCGGGCGCTCTACCAACGTCACTACCTGATCGCCGACACAACAGCAATAGTGTTAATAGATTGAAGATAGAATGGAAAATTTACAAACATGCGTCTGTTGCTTACACTAGGTTAATTAGTTGTAACAATAAGGTATTGATATATAACACTTACAATTGAAATATATAGAGAAGAATATGATCATTATAAACGTTACTCATACAACGCAAATGTAATTGTACTTTCTGTATTTAAATATGGAGGTGACATGAGGGCGAGTACTAATCAATCTCTGATGAAGGGCTAAGCGCGAAAGCTCGGCCTTGAGGTATTCTTGTTATCGACATATTATGAAAGTTAATGCATGTAACAACATGACGTGCCAAACTATATTAGGATGACATTACTGGGAATAAAAAATATGTAACACTGTACGATAATTTATTCCATCACGGCTCCGATCGTTCTTACTTTCAAGGAATATTGAGGTGTTACACATATAAGTTTGTATTTTAGAATTTCCATTAAATTCAAAAATGAAAATAATTATAATGATAAATCAAGAAACAAACAAGCAAACGAAAACAACAATATATATTTACATTAAGTATGCAAATCCTTGTATCCCTATATAAAACGTCGAGAGGTACTTGCCTTCTTAGGGCAATAAATGCAATTGGAGCAGGACAATTTTGACGCTTCTCTTTCCACCTGTCATAACAATAGACACTCGTAAAACAAGTATTTGGATTGTCCAATGGATTTCGTTTTCCTCCTGTTATAACTAACCATGTACTTAATGGATCAATTATCCTGAAAAATGAATCTGCCTCTTCACCAATGTGATTGTCAGGCAATAAAAATACTAGAAGAAAAGATAATGACACCATGATTATCATAAAATTGGTATTTACTTTCCACAATATTAATTTAAGGGTCCTTTTTAATACGTTTGCTACAGGTACACTATTCACATACACCATCGGGTAACATTAATTAAGCATAAAACAGTTCATATGCATGTCCCCGTGACAGAAAAATTAGAAGCCTCTATCTCCATTCTGTGTTCACGGAGTTTGATGGGTTCGTGAACGTTACGCTACAGCTGCTTGAATGATTCTGAACACGGTTGTCAAGTCGATTTCTTATGTTCGTGGCATGAGTCGGGTACCTCACAATCGAAGTGTTTGAATAAAGATTAAGGTTAAACCAATGAGTCCTTCGCAAAGATGATTAAAAACTTAGCAGTTCAATGTGTAACGCAGGACGAACAGCGGGATTAATCGTACCACGAACCAACGAATAACAAACATCAATATTCACAATTAATTAAATATCATGTACAATTACCACAATAATGACAATATACGAGAATGACGATATTTACAGAGCTCACTCTCTAACACACTCCTCGCATACATAATACTAGAAACAATTACACAATGTTACTACAATCTCTGTCACCACTCCACGAAGGACTTGGTAGTACGGTAAACTGTCCACAGAGGTTCCAAAATATATATGAAAGACGTTTTGGAATGTCCACACAGGTTTCCAAACTATCAATGAAGGATTCACACAGGTGCCATGGATCCACATAGGATCTAATGTATCAACGTAAGGTATCAACACAGCATTAAGGACATGTCCACAAAGGATTCCGCATAATGTCCACACAGGACTCTGTATAAGGTCCACACATGACTCGTTTCCACGAAGGAAAGATGTACACTTATTGTCCACACAGGACGTTCATATGGTGTTAATGGAATAGAGTTCCAAGCATTACCGCGTTCCCCCTAATTCCAACCAGCTCCAATCTCGAAGAACAACTGGTCCTGTTGCTGACCAAGTCTAGTGCTTCTTCGGTATGAGGTTTGTTCCTGCTGTCCTAACATGGTTTGCTGCCAAATAAAGGTGACAGTTGTAAGTCCTAACAGTCCTAACTATAACAAAATACATGTGCCACTTACACACAAACATTAAGTTTAACAACACCTATAGTTATGGTCCGCATGAGCTTCCATACTTTTTTCAAACTTTCATACGCACACACGAATATACCTATATTTACCTACTTTGGATATACGATACATGTATATACAATATAAATACATATGAGGATAGTCTCAAATATAGTTATAGCCAACATATATAGGAATATTTCACTACAAACGCATTCAACATCTGTAAAAACACAAACACAATTTCACGCATCAGTGATTCGCACGTCCACCCTAACAAACGATCATATTATAGTTATGCACAGTACTTACCACAGTCTGTGTATGTGCCTTATCCACGTATATGGGCTTTCGGACGGTTAAAATGGATTATTTATTCAAAACACATTATCTCGGTGTCGCATGGCTGACCCCTACTCACCGTCCTGTCGGTCTACTCTACGGTGGCCTAGTCGCGACACACATATACGCAAAACATACACAAAATATGACAAACTTACATAGCGAATATGACACAAAGGTCTTACTTACATATCCAATATCATCTAGAATATTGTACTACTATGTGAGACATCTATCGTATATTCAAAAATATTTTATAAGTAGCATTCATATAGAATGACGTGACATAACAAAAAAATAAATCACACTAAATTTACTGCATCATCTAAATTTTGCAATTTTATAACAGAATGTTATTTGACAAACCAGTCCCATCCTCTCAAAGCTGTATTTTTATGAAAGACTGCTATTTTTCGAAGCTATCGAATATGTAATAGATACATAATGCGCACGAGTGATATATCCGATACGTCACGAGTGCCAATTATGTATCTGTTTTATCCAATGACCGCCGAGGTCATTGTCACCCACGTGTCAGGGGGAGGAGCTATACAGCTGATCAGAACCTGTCAAGTAATCACTTTGATATTTTCCCGCCACTTTGTGACCCATCCCATTTCCTGCCACAGTATTCATTTCAGTCTCAGGTGTCAATGATGGCGGATCAAGCATGGACTGACATAAGAAAAAAACATTGACACCGATGTTTTCAGAGATCTGGATGATATAACTTTATCACAGGCCGTCGACAAGTATGAATTGGAACTGAAAGACATCGACACTGGACTATTTGATTCAAAGCAGTTGGTGGATGGGTTTTTAAATGACGAGATGGACGAACGGTTCCATGCCCCAGTCACGGCAACATATATAAATAATCTGCAACGAGCACAACAGAGCAAGAACACTATTAGGAATACTTCGTAGGGTTTCCGAGTGTTCGAAGAATGGCGGACCCTACGTAATATCAGGAAAACGGACATCGAACAGTTCCCCGATATCCTTACATGTACAACTAACGAATTGGACCACGTGCTTACGTGTTTTGTGGTGGAAGCCCGTAGAGCGGAAGGCTCACCATATCCCCGATGACCTTGTATCAGCTACCATCGGCTGTGTTAAGATATATGAGACAACATGGTGTAATGGATAAAAACTTTCACGATGCTAAGGATGGTCGTTTCACGAACTTTCGGAAAACGCTGAACGCTAGAATGAAACAATTGGCAAGCGAGGGCATCGGTGTTTCGCTGAAACAGGCTGACCCCCATCAACCCGGAACAAGAAAGCACATTGTTGGAGTCGGACATTCTGGGACAAGCTAGTTCGCAAGCTGTAATCAATACGTTATTCTATTACAACTGCAAATAATTTGGACTACGTGGCCACGACGAACACCGTGATCTCCATACTTCTCAATTCCATTGTGGGGCGAATAGTGAAGGAAAAACGTACATAGAATTTCAAGGACGAACCAGCATTTTTTTGCTGGGGGTTACACCAAAGGAAAATTTTGGCTAAAAGTGACCGACACTTTTCAGAGTCCGGACATCCCCGGAGTTTATATGATATATACACAGAGGAACTACAGACATGAAAAAACATGTGTATGGAAGCAGGATTCGAGGGGAAATTTTCAAATCAATTCGGAAAGAGAACATGCGCCACATCTCTTTACCAAGCCGGTAAGTCTGAAATTAAAGTGTGTCTAAATATAATTGTGAATCACGAAAATGTTAGCATGTGTATATGTTTTTTTATATTCTGTAAAATAGAATACATGTTCTTTTTCGTATATGAAAATAACTTTCGATGTCCATAAATAACATAAATTCTAAATAATCCATTAACACGATATTTGAAGTTAAATTACAGACGCGTTTTTTATTTTGTTTACATATTCTCCCATTTATGATAAGGTATCTACTTTTTACGCAACGCATGTGTATATTTTGATTTTTTTTTTATTAAAATACAATGTAGTGATAAAACAATTAATCATTTTGATGTGATTTTTTTTTATTTGACTTGAATGTTATACGCATTGACATTAACCTAAACTTTACATTAGGCTTTGATGAACAGTTGATTATGGAAAGGACTGGACATAGCATTACCGCTGTCCGTGCCTACAAGAGACCGTCCGAGGCGCAACAGGTCGAAATACGACGGGCATTAGAGTGTGGAAAAAGTACGATCAAGAAGGTCAAGATCGAAACAGAGGAAAACAAAGAAAATGACATTGAAAATAATATGGGACCTATGCCTAGTCGTTCTCAGGATCAGTTGCATAATTGCCACGTGGATTTCTATTCCCTGTAATGCATGTACCCATTGCAGTGCTGTCGCGTAAGTAACGCGTTTATGTAGCTACAGACTGTTTGTGTTTTGCTGTTAAACTTTGTCTACGCGTAACGTAGCGTGAACAAATATAATACCAACACTTTATTGGTGCTTGATAGAGAAATGCTCTGTTTTTTACACTTACGGTGTCTAAGTTTAATTAAATTTGTTTGCAATGTTATCGTGTCTTGTTTATTTGTCACGCCAAATTTTAAAATGGGCACCGCCCCCAGACTGTGGCATAGACCAATCAGAAAAGCCATGTGATATCTGAAATGTCACACGGTATGCAATATATCGTCAAAAAAAANATTTAGCCAACTTTTTATTTTCCAATACACGTGTGACATATTTTATTGTAAGCCTGTGTGATATCACATACCAATATATCTGTGATATGTATTACGTAGTTTTGTTATTGGATACAGGATGCAAGAGTGTGTTGTTGTTTTGTTTTTGGTTTTAAAGATAATACAATGTTTTATTACCTGTTATATGTTACTTAATTTCTTATGTATGTACGTGTATGTCATATCCATGTTGTAAATATTCTACATTTTATGTCGACCACATGTGAGACGAGTCATTGACTCAATGTGTTATCAAATTTAAATAAAGTCTATTATTATTATTATTATTATTATTATTACATGTACTTCTTTTTAGTGCTGGTCTTTTGCGAACCTATCAAATCCTCTAAAATGTTGTATTTTTATGAAAGACTACAGTTTTCGAAGCTATTGAACCTTCTGAAATGTTGTACTTTAATTAAAGACTTATATTTTAAGAACTTATTGTACCTTCAATTATGTTGTATTTTTTATGAATGACAGCTATTTCACGAAACAATCGAATCCCCTAAAATTGTGTAGCCTGATGTGTAATAGTGCTATTTTTGGAACTTACAGACATTTCTAAAATGTTGTGCATTTATCAAATACTACTATTTTCAGAACCAATCAAATCCTTTAAAATCTTGTATATTTCTGTAAAAGAGCTTTTTTACAAAGCTGAGTGCATTTGTATAGTAATTTCACCAATATACTTTCGTTATTCGCGTTTAATGGGGTTGGATTTATTCATCAAAATGTTTTTCTATATAATGGAACACTTTTTTTATATTTATAATTACCACTAGAGAAATAAAGAAATGATACATTTCGTTAAATAGAAGGCAATTAGGATGCAAGGATTAAAGGTCACGGACTCTACACGGGTATATTTTATATACTAGGCTAATATCGGTGAAATCACTGAAGAGAATGCAAACAGGTATTTTAATACTAGGCTTATATTATGGTTCCACTTTTGAAACAGATGCTTCGCTTATTATGATGAAATATTTAATGACTTTGTTTGTATACAAAATAGTATACTCATAATGTCATAATAGTTAAAAGGGTTATTTTTAATGGCTACGTGGATATCTTTAATGGTTAAATATTGACCATGGAGAATAGTTTAAAACTATATTTTCACATCATTCCCTTTCAAAGAATATCTGTACATGACCTCGAACAGTTTAAACATGCATTGTCTTTTTCGAGATTTTAAATACAACTGATGAGCTCTTGATAGACGAAATGGCAATATGGGGCAATATATGGTGTGTTTTTATAATCAAAATTAAAACCTAGATTGCAATTATGTACTGTATAAATAACGTTTAACATTCCATTCGTGAACTCCCAAAGATGTTTCGACGAAATTCATATTTTCTTAACGTTGAAAGATGAATCAAGATATTTCCAGGTTTGTGATATTTTGTTCCCCCATCTCTCCGTATGCAAGATTAATATGCCAAATGTGGAACAATTATGAGGTATAACAGCTGTTAGGTGCAGTATATATACATATTTGGCATACTGGCTGCATCTATTACCCAATGTATTACGCTAGCTCATCCCACAAAAGTCCACTTGATGACCCCCTTATTTGGAACTACAATTGTTTTAATTCCTTATTATCGAGTACATTAATACCAAAAAATGAATTCTAACATTAAGTATTATTGCGGCTGACGTTCTGAAATATCGTCATTTCGATGTGATAGGTGACTTCATTAAATGATCATTTTAGTCAACTGAGGAACAACAGTAGGCATTTGTAATCGCCTTAGGGTCACTAGCAATGTTCGAACAAATTCAATGTGAATGTTTTGTAAACTAAATTGACTTTAAAGGAAACCTCCATACTTTTCATTTCAGAATATTTATTGTTCAGATCTCAGATAAAAAGGAATTGGTCAACAGGCAAAGCCTATGATCGCCCTCTCCTTACAGATATAAACAGTTTACACACACTTATTGAATTGAAGTAATGATAAAACATGTATATTATGTACATGTATATTGATATTTGCATGTGATTATTAATTATTTGATAATTGCTGTACAAAAAATAGATTTTACAAAAAAAGGCAACTAAAATGATGCTGGTGGACAGCACATTGTAAAATTATGTACTGGTATCATTCCACACAGCAAAGTAATGTGAAAAAAAGATAAAAAAGTAAGTGTAATCTAGTTAAAGCGTCTAGTATCTTTTTTGAATCTCCAAACTATCTCCAAATACTTATATTCATATTGATATCAAGTCCTCGACATCCATAAAGAAAAGTCTGTGTATTTAATGGACAAATGTCATTAATAGCAGAAACGGATCATCAGTTTCGGGAAAAAAACTGGCATTATATAACTGAGTTCTTGATATAGCAACATCAAAAATTCTGTTAACCTCCATACTTCGTTCCCTGCTCTTTCTTAATATACTGCTGAATACATTTCTAATTAGCGAGACAATTTTCTATGATTATTATTGCGTATTACGTCCTTTTCGTTTGTTACCGATATTTCGTGTAGTAGGTGGGAGAGAAAAAAATGCGTGTTATGTTGGTAATGCTGATAGACAATTAGCTTAGGTTTCTAATTTCATCTCAGAACTGTGGCAGGACTTGGGTTCAGAAAGAAATGTTACATCTTGTGATATAATCCCAGCAACGCCTCGGTTCTTAACCCAATTCTTACACCCGAGGGTGGAATGTTCCTATCAAGTACTTTCGATTACCATATTGGGGCTTAGATCCTTAAATTTTCCCTGAAGAGGGTGATATAGATCGTTATTCTTTAAGAATATCTATATATCAAATTTGATATTATCTAACTTATTGACACATGCTTAATTTTCAAAAAACAATTAAAAGACATAGTTTGTCATAGTTTCACTTGACGGTTTTGTTCCTAGCGGTTCCTCCTGTTTAGACTATTCAAAAGAGTATGTGGTTCAATAGCAAAACATGTTTATAACGTACAGTTGAGTTAAGAAAGATAGGAAATCCAGATTAAAGCCTATATTAATGCCCCCATTTTTTATGACGTCACATGTTCCTAAACTTAATTTGCATCGATGCAACTTGAGTACATATGCTGCTATATACCTATTTGTATTTGTATCGATCTGTGTGTCAGATATTACACAACTACAGAAAACATTATACTTACTTTGTGTTAAACTATTGATTTTCCATATTTTATTAATTTTAGTTAGAACCCAGCAATAACCATAAGATATGTCGGATGTTTATTGTTGTCACCTTAATGGTGCAAAAATAAGACTACTTTGTTTCATATATGCAGCTAGGGTTATGTTCCCATGTCCCATGTCAGTACTGAAAATATACATAAAGAAATTGGTAATATTTTATTAATGTAAAGAAGATAGGTATGCTTGAATCCAATTAACGCCTTGAAGGTATTCTTTAGTCGGATATCGATTCATATATTCAATATCGTATACTGTCTTAAGGTGCCACACACTAATGCAAATGCTTTAATGAAGACGCATGTCAACTACATGTTAAAGTCGACAACCTTGCATCCATTGATTTAGAAAGGACAAGCACTCACTGCTTTATAAGAATGACATCAATTATGTTTGAAAATTATTTTACTAATTGAGGACTTCACCACACAATTCCAATATTTTCAGTATTTGTGCTTACAAGGGTGCATGATTGCAATGAGGTCAGATCATGATTCGAAATCTGGACCTATGAACTCGTGATTGTCGCTCTAGTCATCAGATCACCACCTGTCTGATCAGCGGCACACCCAGACGCTGTACCTGTCTGATCAGCAGCACACCCAGACGCTGTGTCAGGAAGTTTCATCCTAGTTAACGTCTTTAGAGACGACATGTTATCTCCATTGGATGTCGGATTTAATCTCACATTTAAAGTCGAGTGAGGACAAGGTAAACCCGCTGACCAAAACGAGAGCTAAAACATCAAAGCTTGGCTGTTGGAGTGATTTATCTTATTAGATTATTTTAAAAGTGACAAAACCTCGGCTACACACTTTCAGCCGTTACTTTTGACGGAGTCATCCCTTCGTCTGTTACATGGCTTGTATTTAATGGACAGTCTACGTCAAAAAAGGTAGGAGTTGCTTTTTGACATTTGATTCCCGTCCCCCGTCACTTAAAGTGAAATACGTTTTTGTTTAATAATATTTCTTCTCATCCTTATTCATTTGTTATACTTGTGCTCCCACCCCGTTAGTCTTTCGAATGGCCTAAGATATGTGTTTTTATATGCTGTAGTTTACGATATATTGAACTTAAATATCTTCTTTTTCAGACGTACATAGTATCCAGAGACAGAGATATAAAATTTGTTTAAAAAACAAAAGCATTCTCATGTTTCACAGATTTTCCAGTTGTGAGGGTGGAAGGGGCAAACTTTGCAATATATATGAAAATGTTTTGTTTATTTTTTTCCTTTAGATAAAAAGTCCAGCTTAAATGTTTGATTAATAAAAACAACTCATGCCTCCAGTTGCTTTTGTTCAAAGATGAAACCTGTAATTTACCATCACACTGAGTTCATTAGTTGGATTTGATTTTTCTGTTTGTTTAAGTTGTAGTCTAGTTTAAAATAGAGATATATTTGTTGCATTATGTTGCATTGTATACCTACTTTCGCGTTTGCTTATCCTTGATACTTTCTTTCAAGGTATTATTATTTACATAATAATCTTCCAGGATCAACGCCATGCTCTGTATTTACCTGTATGTTACCATGTGCCTAGTGATGGAAAACACAGGTAAGACATCGTTTTTAATTTTTATACTTCTGTCACCACGCCATGTAAGGTAATGTGTCTGTTCATGGAAGAGTTCATGAATTAACACAATGAAATATATATAACAATAATTGTTATTCATTTAATTAATACATTGGTGTTGCTAATCTACACATTTTGAGCCGTTTTAGGCAGTAATGGTAGTTTAGGATTCAGTAGAAGAACACTTATCCGTTATGATGTTTTACTAGGTAAGTTACTCAATGCTTGTGTGAACCGACTGAGACCGAAATTTCAGAAACTCTCGATAGTCTGAATTAACTAAAAGAGGCCGACCTTGAAAATAAAGTGTTGATCGCCTGCAACCAAACATACATGTATCTCAACAAAAAAAACGTCTTAGCAAATAGTCGGGTCATCAAAAGGCAAATTGAATTCCAGATATAATTCAACTTATACTTGTAGGCATAAACAAATTATACTCGTATATTATACATGACATGATTTATTAGTACATGTATATGTATTCGATAAAGGGGAAAAAAGAAACAATTTTATTTCCGTTATATTAAAGTATAACATCATGCTTTTCCATAGTGTTGAAAATAAGCCATTGACGACTTGCTTAAATGGCTTCGATAAAAAGACTGCTTGGGAATAAAGCGGCTTCGTCAGTAACTTCAATAAGATTCGTCAGTTTGGAATGTCAAGAATTCCAAACATTTAGCATCTTACTTGGACAATGTAATTATTGAATAACAGGACATTTTCAACTCCGACGTTGTGGTTTCACTGTTTATTAACACACCAGTGCAAGAGGCCATCAATATCAACAGAGAGAGATTAAAAGCAGACAAGAAATATCAGAAAAGAACAATCAGTAGACAACATCATCGAACTACTAACATGTGTCATGGACACGACATACTTCGTGTCCAGAGGTCAGGTGTACATAAATACGTAGTCCGAATTATTCTAACGTTTTATCGACTTTTTCATATCGGTCTGTCGTCGATTAACGTCAGAACTCCGGCCCTCTATAATAAGCGGGAAATATGCGACCCGCGCCCGGAGCGCACTTCAAACTGATATTTTAGAAACAAATCGTCACTTTCACACACATGTCGCACATGGATCGACCTATTACCAGTGTGTGAGTGTGTGGTGAAATTACATGTTATGGAGTGCTAAACGTTACGTTAATTTTATGCTATACATACTGCGAATCAACTCTTTGTCAAATATTACTTTTGTTGAGGTGAGTTCGTGGTTATATGGACTCGAAAACAATATTTACATTGACAGAGTCGCGGTCAATACACATTTTTGGTCTATATACACATATTCAACGATATAAACTTCCTTAATTGTTATATTAAACAAGCAACAATTTGTTTTAATCAACCCTGCTTGCGCGTGAACTAATCGTCACGAGAAGGGTACTGAACGTTTACATTGTGTTGATTGTTAGAATTGCAGAGACTCCAGAAAGTCACCGTTGACCTGCTGTATCTAAAAATAGTAACAGCGACACTATATCACAATTACCCATCTCTACCACATGATTATGATTCAATTAAAGAGGATAAAAGAAATCTATAAGAACATGACAATGATACCGATAACGAAAATTTCATAATTATTGCCTGCCACATGTCCAACATATATACTACCATGCGATCGTCTAGTTACAGTATCTTGATAATATGTCTGTTACTGAAACAGTAATATACTTGTTATTTATCTGACATTTGTTAACCGTTAAAAAAGGAAGCAGTTTCAAATAATTGTTTGCGCGGTGGAACAGTAAACTCACACACAACATTGTTCAGTAATAATTGATGTTTACGTATTTAACTTATCGCAGCAAAGCATGCATTTGGAGCAGAATGAGGCAATACAAGTTTTTTCGTATCAAATTATTTCATCTATAATTGAACTATTTGTACAAAAGGTTATTTGATTTCTTCGAATATAATTGAAGTGAATGCTGTTCTGTGCTTGTAATTGTTACTGGAAGAGGAGCAAGGCGCCGAACAATATAACACATTATCGGCGCCTCAGATCAAATGTCTGTTTTCCAAACCATAGACAGACATGCCTATCCTGTACAAAACATGGTTTTGCACAGTTCATTGGACAGTTGATTTAAAACATGAGATTAGAAGAATTTATGATTTTGTCTGCATAATGGGGTAAAGACCTTTGGGAATTGTATATAAAAATGACAAAGCTTGAAGATTAATATTTATCTCTCAAGCAGACTTGTTCATTTATTTGTTTATTTTCAGGAAAGGAGATGTTCATTAATACAGAAAAGACATGAAACATTGATCCTGAAAACAAAATAGGTATTAAACAATCACAGACGGAGTTTTTCTTCCGGGTTAAAGCGTGTCTTGAACCCATGATATATATAACTTGTTACGATACAACTAGACAATCCACTTACCAAGTACAGCTGCTTTTAGGGTCTCATCGTCGCAATACTTTCATCAGAGATATTAGACAATATCCGAAAAAGATTTCTGGTCTTTTTTACGAACACAAATGTTCACACTTCACAGAAATGTGGATTAAGATTTTGAGTGACATGGTATCTTTTGGAAGCGGGACTGTCATAGGCTACGGACAGCTGGTTCAAATGAAACTCACATCTACTAAGGTCCAACAGATGGCGGCGTTGACACCATATTCTACTGGCCTGTGGGAATTTCGCCTGTCAGGTTTGTAAATGTTAAGCGTTTAATTATTGTTTGTGTCACACCTTTAAGAATCCATTCAGTGGTGAAAAACTGTATCAATAGGTCATAGTTGAAAAATCTTTTATATTTGATCGGGATGGCGTCTAAACTTAGGCATCTTTCAAAATTGTTGCTAAGAAGACGGCACCTCGTTTTACTCAAAGATTGTTACGCCTGATGAATATACTTCCGGTTTACAAGATTGTTGCATGAAAAATCCCCGTATCACTGCAATATTTTTTTCTCCATTCTGGATCCTTCAATCATTTCTGAAAGTAATTTCTGTTGAGNTTTTCCATTCTGGATCCTTAAATCATTTCTGAAAGTAATTTCTGTTGAAGTATCGCTCTAACTGATTAAGCAATCTGGTCAACAGAAGTGTCCTTGTAAATTGTGCTTAAATTATATCCCGAACGACGTTAAGTGGATGTTACTGTATATACGAGGAATCACATTGCAGAAGGACAGATACCCTTTACCTATTTACACTAGTTAACAAGGTGTCGTCACTCAACTATAGGGTTTAAATGTTATGGACACCGTAGAGTCTATGGACGACTTGTTCGTTAAGGTTTGCAAAAATAACCCAGTCAGTAAACGTTATTTCAGATCAGGCTAAAACTTTACACATAGAGAGAATAGAAATACAAGGTTATTGCTCTTTATCACTAGGTTGTCATCTGTACGAAAATAATTTTCTTTATTTGTTTGATATTGTTTTTAATAGCAATGTTACTGAAAAAGCATGCTAAAGCGACATTCAAATTTAGCTTCATGCGTAATAGGATTGTTCATAGACGAAATCATAATGAAAATTATCGAAACTTGCCATAAAAGTCCCTTATTCCTGGCAAAGACCTAAATAAACACCAACAAACAAACAAACACAATCCTTTGACGCTTATGGAGGCAGCGACATTGTAATTAAAACTTATAATTCCTCACAATATAAAAAACAATGCAACTATTTTCAAGCAGACAAATATTGATTTCGTAAAGGTGGGTTTTTTTCATTTCTTTATTATTTTGGTTTTCAGAATGAAAACAGGACTCTGTGAGGCAAATTATTTAACCTTTTAACAACCAACACGAAACAATACATCTGAATGTAAAATCAGAGGAACGGGTTAAAAAAATAATCTCATGAATTGGCCTAGTGTAGCTATGGCTTCATTATGATGCACATATTAAAACTATTTTCTTCAATGGAAATATTGAATGAAAAATGAAACATAAAACAATGCCTTCCATGAATATTGATCATTATTTAAGTATTAATTGCATACAAATACTCAATTGCCTGAAAAAATATAATTCATATGAAAACAAGTAATCTTTTGAATAAGTACAAAATATTAACTTTACACGCGCATGAGGGAATAAGTGAAAGCATGAACAACTGTCTTAAATACACCCGTCACATAATCTTTAAATACAAAATGATAACACAAAACTCGAATTTTTAACGATGAATTTAAGGTAAAGGTTACCAATAAGATCAATGTATGAGCCTTGTCAATTTAGTGAATTTTGTTCAGGTCAATCTGATATGAAGAGAAATCAATTAAAATAAATCACGTTGCGATGCATTTGACAGGTTTTGTTAATGAAATAAAAGCTGTAGATATATCAAAGATGTAAGTTGTACTCTTCTACATATTTTAACTAATTGCCATTCAGTCTGATGAGACTGAACAATTTATGTATGATTCTCTCTGACGCGATAGCTACACTTGGTGATGTTCTTTTTTGGCAATTGATAATGAGAGGTAGTACATGTACAATGTAATAGCTATCATATTTCCAGACAATGTGTGTTCCATAAACATATTTTTGGAAAGCATGACACAAACTTTCCTAGTTTTCACAAAATCAATGCAATTCACGCTTAATCAATGCATGAAATATCATTAATATCATGTTTATATTCATTTAACCAGTCTACAGCAACCACCAGATAACACAACAATGGAAGGTGTTACCCGGCATTCCTTATGCCAACATGACACGTGACGTTGTTATGACAACGGAAACTGGCGCGTTTCCAGACTGCGCCAAGGCATGCAAAGCCCATCCTGACTGTCTGTCGTTTGTGTTTAACTCTGAAAGTCATGCGTGTCAGGGTCACAGTGATAATTTCAAGTCATTGGAGGAGGGTGATGGTTACCTGGACAAAACGGGAAGATACTTTTACTGTGTTAGACGAGTGCAGTAAAAAATACAGACCACTTAAATTCACCTAATTTTTAAGGGAATACATTTCGAAATTCAAGCCTCACACCCCACCTTCATGATATCAGCATTTAACAAGAATGTTAAAAAGCAAATATTTACAAAACAAGTTAATATTTCAGAATAACTTCTTATCTTGAGCTAATTGACTAAAATTGATAATAGTTTGTCCTTGTTTCTTAGATTTGTAGTATCGAGTAAAGGTTTTGTAGATATTTCGGTAATTTCTGACTACTCATCATTTTAAGCAATCCCTTATCACTTTATGTAAAAAGGCATATGTTTAGAAAATTTGAACGTCCCGATGCATTGCTTCATGTTTGATTCAAAACAAATCCATCGGTTATACTGTGATAGTGGTTCAGTGTTCAGTAAATACCTTACCAAGTATCAGTTATACAGTAATAGTGGTTCAGTGTTCAGAACATACAATACACAGTATCGGTTATACAGTGATAGTGGTTTAGTGTTCATTACAAACCTTACTCAGTATCGGTTATACAGTGATAGTGGTTTAGTGTTCAGTACTTACCTTACTCATTATCGGTTACACAGTCAAAGTGATTAAGTATTCAGTACGTACCTTACTCAGTATCGGTTATGCAGTGATAGTGGTTTAGTGTTCAGTACTTACCTTACTCATTATCGGTTACACAGTGATAGCGGTTTAGTGTTCAGTACATACCTTACTCAGTATCGGTTATACAGTGATAGTGGTTCAGTGTTCAGTAAATACCTTACTCAGTATCGGTTATACAGTGGTAGTGGTTTAGTGTTCAGTACGTACTTTACTCAGTGTAGTTATACAGTGATAGTGGTTTAGTGTTCAGAAGATACCTTACCCAGTATCGGTTATACAGAGATAGTGGTTTAGTGTTCAGTACGTACCTTACCAAGTATCGTTTAGACAGTGAAAGTGGTTCAGTGTTCAGTATATACATTACTCAATATCAGTTATATAGTGATAGTGGTTTAGTGTTGAGTACGTACCTTACCCATTATCAGTTATACATTAATAGTGATTCAGTGTTCAGTATATACCTTACTCAATATCAATAGTGATAGTTGTTTAGTGTTCAGTACGTACCTTACCGAGTATCGGTTATACAGTGACAGTGGTTCATTGTTCAGTACATCACTACCAAGTATCGGTATACAGTGATATTGGTTCATTGCTCAGTACATAGTTTTTACAGTATCAGATATACAGTGATAGTGGTTTAGTGTTCAATACATACCTTACTCAGTGTCAGTTATACAGTGATAGTGGTTTAGTTTTCAGAACATACCTTACTCAGTGTCAGTTAAACAGTGATAGTGGTTTAGTGTTCAGTACATACCTTACTCATTGTCAGTTATACAGTGATAGTGGTTTAGTTTTCAGTACATACCTTACTCAGTGTAGTTATACAGTGATAGTGATTTAGTGTTCAGTACGTACCTTACTCAATATCGGTTATACAGTGATAGTGGTTCAGTGTTAAGTATATACCTTACCCAGTATCGGTTATACAGTGATAGTGGTTCAGTGTTCAGTACGTACCTTACCGAGTATCGGTTGTACAGTGATAGTGGTTTAGTTTTCAGTACATACCTTTTGCAGTATCAGATATACAGTGATAGTGGTTTAGTTTTCAGTACATACCTTTTGCAGTATCAGATATACAGTGATAGTGGGTTAGTGTTCAGTACGTACCTTACTCAGTATAGGTTATACAGTGATATTGGATCATTGCTCAGTACATACCTTTTGCAGTATCAGATATACAGTGATAGTGGTTTAGTTTTCAGTACATACCTTACTCAGTGTCAGTTAAACAGTGATAGTGGTTTAGTTTTCAGTACATACCTTACTCAGTGTCAGTTAAACAGTGATAGTGGTTCATTGTTCAGTACATCACTACCAAGTATCGGTTATACAGTGGTAGTGGTTTAGTGTTCAGTACATACCTTACTCAGTGTCAGTTAAACAGTGATAGTGGTTTAGTGTTCAGTACGTACCTTACCAAGTATCAGTTATACAGTAATAGTGATTCAGTGTTCAGTATATACCTTGCTCAATATCAATAGTGATAGTTGTTTAGTTTTCTGTTCATACCTTACCCAGTAACGGTTATACAGTGATAGTGGTTAAGTGTTTAGTAAATACCTTACTTAGTATCGGTTATACAGTGATAGTGATATCCTGCTCAGTACATACCTTACTCAGTATAATTTATATAGGAATATTGATTGTGTATCCCTTTATATAAGCCTTTAAATTAGTATAAATTGATATAAAGAGGATATGTAATATTATCCAGTTCAATTTCATGTTTAGTTCACAAGTTTTGCAGAATGACGATATTTAAAGAATGCTTACGACAGGGGGAATATCGATATTAATAGCTAAACAAGTGTCCAACGAATCTCATTGATGCAATGAAAATGCCACATGTAACGACATTTTTTCCCCTATTATTTTATAGTCCCTATGAAACAATTTACTGCTGTTATAATAGACATATATGAATTAAGTATTAAACGGAAAACAATTAGATTTTACATTTATTGCATTTTGTTAAAATAAATCGGTGCAAAGTTTGCTTCATCTTAAAAGCGAGGGGGATTCGACCGTTTGCTGCTTATATCTGATATGATTTTCTAATACAATGTTATCAATTGTGTAATTATTTAAATGTCATACTGTATTTTGCAAATACGTACCAAAACCACCATTCATTCTACTGTTGAATCCTCTGAACTTGAAACTGTTATATACGACTCTAATCTACCGTTCTGTATTTATTATATCTTCACTGTGTAGTTAATATTTAGCACATTGATAATTCCGGATATTTCAATGGTAAAAATATAAAATAAAATATGTTCTAACTATCTGTACAAAGTCAGTGTCTGCCTTGATCACGTCATGTTTACTATTTCCCCATTCCTCACCTGTCGGCATAAGGAAGACAGTTCAAACGCGCTTTTATTATAAAATATCATATCGTGTTATCACCTCTTGCAGTGAGATTAGGAAAGCGTCATCATTACGTCAACATGTCACGCTCCTTTGTTCACTGTCCTCTGTTTTCAGTCCAAAGAGCATTACTAAAAAATGAACTTGAACTTATTGGAAACCATAACCATTTTCAGCTCATCAACTTACTATATGGCTGTCAACCATGTAACGAAAGTGTACATATGGAAATTCTTAGCTCTATCCTAAAATATATAGTTAAAACTAAAAGATTTGTTGAATATCGAGTATAATACCAGGCAACTTGACACATTTTAAGTTAATATATATACACATGTATATATATTTGTAGATAATAACACTTATTTATAAAACAACATCCATTCGTACAGGAGTGCATCTCTGGCTGGTTATTATGATATTGTTATGCTTTCCTTTTATATTCTCCCATACTACTTATATCTTTAATTTTTAGTGTACATACTTCAGATCTGCAATTTTTCCATATATGTTCTCAAATGCATTACTGTGAATTATACCGCAATAATATTTACTATGGATCCTGTACAGTGTTCAGTTGAAGACCTAAACGTAACACAAGGACAGTGCGGTCTTCAATCTGATATTAAAGCTTGTATACTACATGTATATGCGGTCTATAACCAATATATATATATATATATTTTACCTACATTGTATATTGCAGACTAAATCTAATTAATACACTATTCTATGGGAGTTATCCCCCTTCCCCCACCCACACCATATTTTATATAATAACCTCTTAATTATGTAATTATCTAATTAGATTTACAAACGTTAATTTTTGACAGTAAGCAAAATCTTATTATTATAAAATCAATCCATTATGTCCATATACCTACCATCAATGGAGAGGACTTATATAGGCTATAAGCCTGTTGTCCAATCCTTTTGACAGTGTAACATTCTTCTATGTCAATAAAATATGTTGAAATCAAATGTAGCGTATGACCGGTTCAGCTTCATAAACAAACCTTGCGATTTTGTAAGAAAGTTTGGAAGAACAATAATGTGTCTTCCTTGTACATTTGGCAGATAAAAACATAACAATCATGATGGAATTATGAAGTTTAGGATTGGGCAAAATTTCGTGCATATCTTCACAACTCCTACCCTTGAATTGACATTTCTGTCTACATTGCAAATAAGTGAAAGATTTAATAAGTTTAAGTGTAATGTTTTTGTATATGTTATAGTCGGGTTTGTAAAATTATATTAAGAACGTTTTTTGACCTTCGTGATCACCTTGTTTAATGGTCGGTTATGCCGTCTTTAATTGTCTTAATTCATGTTGTTATATATTCGTGTCGATCTGGAGGTCATATTTTGTTCTGTATAATACCATTTTTTCAAAATATGAGATGTAAGTTTTGTCCTTAATGATACTATTTACTTACGTTGTTTGTAGGTTATTTTTCTTTAATTGTTTGAACTATCGTCTTTTTTTGTATCCTTGTGTTTTGACGCTGAAGTGAAGTTGGTTTTGTAATTTTATTTGAAGATGTCTTTCTTTGAGATTATGTTTTTTTATTTTATACATGAAAATACTTTTTATTCGGGGGGTTTTCAGAATTGCTAGAAAATAACTGCACACATGTTACTTGTGTCATTAACTAATTAGTTATAACACATATTTATAAGTTGCGAACCTCGTGAGAGGCGCACGCTATCCTAACATAACTTATACCTTTACGGTAGGCTACAGCGATGCATTATGTTTGACAAATCCATTTTAACCTTTAAATCGAAAACCATTGTCGAAAGAGATATCAGCATTTTTCTTTCTACACAAACAATGTACGTTTTAAGAATGTAGCAACGTTTCAAGACCGACTGGTCCCTTTGTAAAGCTATGACAAAGGGGTTAGTCAGTATTGAAACGTTGCGACACGTTTGATACATACATTGTTTGTGTAGAAAGTACAGCTTTAATATCTCAAATCTCCAAACTGATGAATCTTATTGAAGACAATGTCGAAAGATAATTAAAATTCAATAGAATTTAACTACGCATATTATTTTTCCAGATAAGCTATTTGAAAGGTATGGTATAAAGTTTAAAAAAAAATATATAATATACTGCATTAGGTCGATAAATATGTTGACTCTTGTGTACCTAATGCATCACCTATTAATGAAAAGGTCAAGATAAGGAGGTACCTGTAAAGACTTTACATTTCTCGCATTTGTAATGTTAATAATTTTAGGAGCTGCACGTAGCATAAGTCTATATCCTTAATTAAACAGAAGACAAAGATGGCATTCGTCTTTTACGCACTGCTTTGTGTAATTGAAATAAATGTAATTTTTATACACACTTGTTTTGCTTATTTCAGTATTGAATCCCGTGATCCTGGATTCATAGCGCTGATATAGAGGGACTCGTTTCTTCAAAATACCTATAGTTAGCATATAGTTGTAGAGAGACATTCCTAACATGGCCTGTGCCAGTACGCAAACACACGTGTAATACAGCTTATAAAACTGGACTGCATAAAGAAAAGTTGAGAAGTTGGTTTTACAAGTTGAACTATAGCTAACATCTAATATAATAAACCAAAATGTCAACAATTACGAACGACGACATACAAAGATAAAACTACAGTTGACCATTTCCAAATCTAGACAACAAAAAGGCGTGCTAATTTTCGAAAAAAATCCAAACAAACACAAGACAAACATGAAAAACCTAGCGGTTAATAATTTGGTCAGAACAAAGGCGCTTTGCGGAGGTTGTGTGCCAAAATTGTATAGCCGATGGTAGAAACTTCTCTATGCAACATACCTACAAATTGATCAACCCATTTTCATTCAACTCTTATCGGGGAATTCATTACAAGTCGATAATAAGATATGGTAGATTTTCTATATTTGGAAAGAAGGAGAGAAAAGAACGACATGGTGAAGATAAAAGGGTTTGGAAAAGTTTTAATGTAAGTTTGTGTCAGAACTGTTTATTTCCGCGAGATGATATCAGACTGTGTTTTTGCAGAAGATATTCTTCTACTTACTAAAATTTCAATTTGATGGCGACAGGATATGTATTGAAATCAATTCACACTTCAGATCGTTAGCCGATATGGCACGGAATATCTGATCGCTTACGTCAGTTTTACATAGAAAAAGTACTTCCCGAACCGGGGTCAGTAAGACGGATCTATCGTCGATGTTGAACGTAGGTGTGTCCTTCTAACGGAGAGGTGGAGGGACACGACCCCATGTGTACATTTATAGATATCAAACAGGTCATATAACATTAGGAAATGTGATGAACGTATCGGCAAAGGTGTGACTTGTCGTCATGTCGTGTTAGTATGCTGTAATATTTTATGTTGTGTTTCATCATTCCGTTGACATTACAGGATTATATATCAAGAGTCACCCTTGTTTCAAATCAGTATAGCTACTTTGATGCGTTTAACTAAGTTTTAGCTGAAGGATCCAAATGAATATAATTGAATATGAATTTCCAAATGTGAATATTAAGGAATTAGAAAATGATTTTTTTTTCTTTTCTAAAATTGAGGCTTTAGGTCCTCTTTGCAACATAAGGAAACTTGTTGTGGTCAGATATATTAACTATGGATATAGATTTAATCAATTATCTGTAATTTGTTTGTCAACAGTCAATATTTGTAACGAAAGATGAACGTTCCCCTACATTCATCAATTCAAAAATACATTGTAATGATAAAATTAAGTAGGAAAACTAAGCATATTCTGCCTAATCGACGGTACCCTTCATGTTATTCAATTACAAGTAGTTAATATGTCCTAATAGTGATAATTGGGGTAGTGACATCAACACAATGCGTATTAATAAGCATTATCTAAAACATCCACCTTCAATAGCACACAAAGAGACAACATATTTCCCTGTGAGATCATGATGGCGGCCATCAGCCTGCATCAATGAAAAGCATGTGCTACAAGTGTGTATGTTAGTAGTTAAAGACGTCATGACAGTAGGAGCAAACTCTTGCCTACCACATTATCCGCGAAACTACGTCTGTATGGAATGTTCATGATCAGAACATTGAAAGCGTCACGTATCTAGTACAGCTTAATTAATAAACTGTCTTAATTAATGATAGGAATCTTCATAATAATTAACTGGTGGCAGGAATATGCCACTGTAAAAGAACAAGTCGACCGGGATAAAGACAAATTTTCTAATACAAACAAAACTAACAAAGATGTTGTCAACCAGAAATTCTCACGATTTTATCCAAAGTTTACATTTTCAAATTCTTGCGTTTGTTGAGAATGTGTACGTCTTTTGAAGTCTTCCTTCAATCTTATAATATTGGTAACCATTTTAATATTTTTTAAAGTTTTATAAATAAGTTGTTGTGCATTGTGTGTTTCCCGGCGATATTGAGACTTCTTCATTATTTTGTATAATGAAAAAGTCGAAAGGTTGCAATATCGTATAGTCTTTTATTTTAAAGTGGGTGTGGTAGTGAGTAAGGTGTTAAAGACCCTTAACACTTTGTTATCTGTTAACCATTTCCACCCTTAGGAAAGTCCCATTGTATGTGTAGGCCATTACATCCTTTTGGTTCATAATAAATGCCAAATTAGGTTAAATTTGTTCAGTTCTTTGCCATAAATCGTTTTTAAAGGAATACAGACAGCCAGCTACAAATGTAAGCTAATAAACTCATTTCTGCAAGAACTCACAATTTGCCTGAAGGGATCATGCTTCAAGCAATATATATTTCTCCAAACCTTAGTAGTTTCCATCGTTAACATATGGTATATGTGGTGTATTTACCCACAAACAATCTGGAGGCTGGAGCCGCCATTGACAACACTGCAAACTCAATGGCGTCATTTTATTAACTACTTGATTAGATCAGATTAGTACGCAGGGCGTGACTAAATAGGTATCACACAACTAAATCAGCCCATCAACAAGTGATTCATACGATTGTAATTCCTACCTAAAATTTGTTCCGGTTTAATATAGTGTCTCTGAGTAATTTAGATAGGTAATTGTTGACATATTTTACTTTGAATGAAATCTACAGATATTGAACTTTATAAAAAGATAAAAATAAAATGGTTTTAAAATGTAATGGCGAATCGATCTGGGGTCAAATGTCAGGAGTGTTCACGTCCCACTTCACCGGTTTGGCTTGTAAACTTCCGAATGTCAAAAGCAGACGCCTGTAGCGCTCTTTTTATGTCACTAATCTCATCAAAAATGCCTTTATCAGGTATGTATCTGTGAACCTAGACAGTTGTCACTAATGTTGAAATATTAACGCTATTAGCTCAAAAGCTTAGTAAAAACATATAGTAAATGATTTAGTTTTGTGAGACCTACAGGTTCCGGATGAGTCCAGAATTACATATACTACAGTATATAAATACAATTATTTGTTGGTTAAATTCGAAGGACAATATATATATTTAAAGAGAAAATGGCACTGCAAAAGTAAAAGGTCCTCGATTGAAATTCCTTGGAGCGTGTTGATCTCGATTACATGGAATCGTTTCAATCAGCATGATAACGAATGGCTCTGATGGTAAAACTTGATATTGACTGAAAGCTTTGTTTTTCGTTGTCATGAAACCAAACATGTAACTCTAAATTCAGCTTTACAGGGGCCAGTCAACACTGCACAAGTCAGGTTCGAGNTTTGCGGAGGTTGTGTGCCAAAATTGTATAGCCGATGGTAGAAACTTCTCTATGCAACATACCTACAAATTGATCAACCCATTTTCATTCAACTCTTATCGGGGAATTCATTACAAGTCGATAATAAGATATGGTAGATTTTCTATATTTGGAAAGAAGGAGAGAAAAGAACGACATGGTGAAGATAAAAGGGTTTGGAAAAGTTTTAATGTAAGTTTGTGTCAGAACTGTTTATTTCCGCGAGATGATATCAGACTGTGTTTTTGCAGAAGATATTCTTCTACTTACTAAAATTTCAATTTGATGGCGACAGGATATGTATTGAAATCAATTCACACTTCAGATCGTTAGCCGATATGGCACGGAATATCTGATCGCTTACGTCAGTTTTACATAGAAAAAGTACTTCCCGAACCGGGGTCAGTAAGACGGATCTATCGTCGATGTTGAACGTAGGTGTGTCCTTCTAACGGAGAGGTGGAGGGACACGACCCCATGTGTACATTTATAGATATCAAACAGGTCATATAACATTAGGAAATGTGATGAACGTATCGGCAAAGGTGTGACTTGTCGTCATGTCGTGTTAGTATGCTGTAATATTTTATGTTGTGTTTCATCATTCCGTTGACATTACAGGATTATATATCAAGAGTCACCCTTGTTTCAAATCAGTATAGCTACTTTGATGCGTTTAACTAAGTTTTAGCTGAAGGATCCAAATGAATATAATTGAATATGAATTTCCAAATGTGAATATTAAGGAATTAGAAAATGATTTTTTTTTCTTTTCTAAAATTGAGGCTTTAGGTCCTCTTTGCAACATAAGGAAACTTGTTGTGGTCAGATATATTAACTATGGATATAGATTTAATCAATTATCTGTAATTTGTTTGTCAACAGTCAATATTTGTAACGAAAGATGAACGTTCCCCTACATTCATCAATTCAAAAATACATTGTAATGATAAAATTAAGTAGGAAAACTAAGCATATTCTGCCTAATCGACGGTACCCTTCATGTTATTCAATTACAAGTAGTTAATATGTCCTAATAGTGATAATTGGGGTAGTGACATCAACACAATGCGTATTAATAAGCATTATCTAAAACATCCACCTTCAATAGCACACAAAGAGACAACATATTTCCCTGTGAGATCATGATGGCGGCCATCAGCCTGCATCAATGAAAAGCATGTGCTACAAGTGTGTATGTTAGTAGTTAAAGACGTCATGACAGTAGGAGCAAACTCTTGCCTACCACATTATCCGCGAAACTACGTCTGTATGGAATGTTCATGATCAGAACATTGAAAGCGTCACGTATCTAGTACAGCTTAATTAATAAACTGTCTTAATTAATGATAGGAATCTTCATAATAATTAACTGGTGGCAGGAATATGCCACTGTAAAAGAACAAGTCGACCGGGATAAAGACAAATTTTCTAATACAAACAAAACTAACAAAGATGTTGTCAACCAGAAATTCTCACGATTTTATCCAAAGTTTACATTTTCAAATTCTTGCGTTTGTTGAGAATGTGTACGTCTTTTGAAGTCTTCCTTCAATCTTATAATATTGGTAACCATTTTAATATTTTTTAAAGTTTTATAAATAAGTTGTTGTGCATTGTGTGTTTCCCGGCGATATTGAGACTTCTTCATTATTTTGTATAATGAAAAAGTCGAAAGGTTGCAATATCGTATAGTCTTTTATTGTAAAGTGGGTGTGGTAGTGAGTAAGGTGTTAAAGACCCTTAACACTTTGTTATCTGTTGACCATTTCCGCCCTTAGGAAAGTCCCATTGTATGTGTAGGCCATTACATCATTTTGGTTCATAATAAATGCCAAATTAGGTTAAATTTGTTCAGTTCTTTGCCATAAATCGTTTTTAAAGGAATACAGACAGTCAGTTACAAATGTAAGCTAATAAACTCATTTCTGCAAAAACTCACAATTTGTCTGAAGGGATCATGCTTCAAGCAATATATATTTCTCCAAACCTTAGTAGTTTCCATCGTTAATATATGGTATATGTGGTGTATTTACCCACAAACAATCTGGAGGCTGGAGCCGCCATTGACAACACTGCAAACTCAATGGCGTCATTTTATAAACTACTTGATTAGATCAGATTAGTCCGCAGGGCGTGACTAAATAGGTATTACACAACTAAATCAGCCCATCAACAAGTGATTCATACGATTGTAATTCCTACCTAAAATTTGTTCCTGTTTAATACAGTGTCTCTGAGTAATTTAGATAGGTAATTGTTGACATATTTTACTTTGAATGAAATCTACAGATATTGAACTTTATATATAAAAAAAAAATAGGTTTCAAAATGTGATGGCGAATCGATCTGGGGTCAAATGTCAGGAGTGTTCACGTCCCACTTCACCGGTTTGGCTTGTAAACTTCCGAATGTCAAAAGCAGACGCCTGTAGCGCTCTTTTTATGTCACTAATCTCATCAAAAATGCCTTTATCAGGTATGTATCTGTGAACCTAGACAGGTGTCACTAATGTTGACATATTAACGCTATTAGCTCAAAAGCTTAGTAATAACATATAGTAAATGATTTAGTTTTGTGAGACCTATAGGTTCCGGATGAGTCCAGAATTACATATACAACAGTATATAAATACAATTATTTGTTGGTTAAATTCGAAGGACAATATATATATTTAAAGAGAAAATGGCACTGCAAAAGTAAAAGGTCCTCGATTGAAATTCCTTGGAGCGTGTTGATCTCGATTACATGGAATCGTTTCAATCAGCATGATAACGAATGGCTCTGATGGTAAAACTTGATATTGACTGAAAGCTTTGTTTTTCGTTGTCATGAAACCAAACATGTAACTCTAAATTCAGCTTTACAGGGGCCAGTCAACACTGCACAAGTCAGGTTCGAGGACATCCAAAGACATGAGAATAACAAAAGAATACCGAAGTGTTAACAAAACTGTAATTCGAACTATTTAAGGATTGACCTGCATTATGACGGCGTATACGGTAGTATGAACACAGTTGGGAACGAACATGTTCTAACGCGCACCATAGAATATGTTCGTTGCCAACTGCGTTCATACTACATTATAAGCTGTCAAAATGAAGGTCAATCCATATATTTACAACATAAATAATGCCCGAATGCTATAAAAAAAAAAAAACACATTCGAAGTGGGTTGCTACGATGGTAACTACGGTAGCCGGGGTTGCTAGGATAATATAGTTACAGTGAGCGTGCATCGATATATTGGTAAAAAATACGCAGTGAACAACACTATTTTTCTTCTTTTCATCGCCTTTTAATTTTTAATAAAAAAAAATATAAGTAGCCGTTCGAACATATTTATTCATTAATAACGGTCGTTATGTACACGCATTGATACACTGTTCTGGGAGTGATGCGAACGTCGCAAAAGGAAGCCGCCATTGTTTGCTTTATTGAGAGGAAAAAAATGAATGTGCATTCGTGGAAAAAGAAGTTAACCAGCATCCCTTTGTTGTATAATCATAATGGATACAGAATATGATCTATGTTTCCAGATGTTGAAGGAACCAAACAATGTCTGTAATCGAACAGTTATCGAGCTAAAGCGTTAACGGCGCCATATTTGAAACAGATACCAATCCGCCGAGCCTTTTTTATTGGGTATATGCTAATTTATACGCATTCAGAGTTTATCAGGCTGAAAAGGGGATATATGTAAACATAAATCGATAAAACAATATAAACAAAGGAATTATTTACATGGATTCTTTTGAAAAGGAAAGAGGAAAATATGATAAGGGCCCTTATTCATGTGATCGTTCTGAAGCTTAAAGTCAGTTGAAGCCCACTGTGTACCGTTTTCGAAGATATTGGCGTCTTCTTCTACATTAACGACGCCCGCCATGTGATTCGAGGTCAAATCTAAGTATTGAAACGTCCTCAAATCGACGAGTCGACTAGTAATTACCAAAAATCCATGACACTTTAATGAGCATAGTCAAAATCATCGACCTTCATATCACACAAAATAACAACATGCATCCCTGTGAGGTCATAAAAGTAACCTCAGCTTAAAAATAAGGAAACAGTTTTGCTTAAAGATGTCTTCAGTTCAGTTAAAATGTCGTTAAAACAGAGTGTTTTACAATAAAAATGTATCTTTCATAGTAAAACTTTCGGTAAAGGCGGGTTTATTTTTTAATTTTTTAGAGGTAGAAATCAAAAACAATTCTACCGTTTGAAACATATTGATTTTGCACACAGTGCACAGAGGAAACTTAACTTATTTGATTACAGTGTTTGAAATAATTATCTAGATAAAGTTCTGTGTTGAATTAGATAATCAAAAAGACAGGGGTTCATTTACCTCGTTTACGTATGAATATTCTATTGAAGTGTTGAAAATAACACATAAGGCTTCCAAAACCAGGTATATAGCAAAGGAAATGTGATGACAGTATCCTCAAAGGTGCGATTTGCCTCATCATTTACGTCATATTCCCATATATCATTTATAAAATTACATAAAGTTCCGTGTGTGTGGTGATATTATCAGCCAACTATAGATTCTACAAGAGAAACAGTTATCTAACAAAACCTAAAAAGATTTCTTTTAAGAATGTTAGCTTATAAATCCAAAGAAATAATATGATAGTAAAGAGTTTTCGAAGTACGATATTACGGAATACGATGATGAAAAAAGAGTATCGTTGAGATTTAATAAAGAACTTGGTATAACATAAAAAAAAGTTTGATGCGTTAAATGTCGATACGAATTGTCTGCGACTAAAACAACACACAGTTACTTGTATATAAATACAAACCATATTTCTCATTTTTGAAAAAGCTCATAAAATGTCTTCTTTAACATTAAACACTAGAACATAAATAATCTTAAAAAAAACGTATTGACAAATGTAAACATACGTTATTTCAGTAAACACCGAACTGATACTTTCATTTTTCACAGTCGTTATATTAACATTGAAACACTCCTCTGCACTGCTCTGCACTGCTGCAGGTCGGTTATCGAGAAAAGAATACAACTGACTATACCCACTGCATGTGTCGTAAATTGCAACTAATGTGTGAAGCAACCTCTGAATTGGGGATTTGCTTTGGCGACCAAAATAAAGCTGCTGCACTTCATTGCATATGTGGGATCTTTATATTTCTGTCTACTTCTAACTACCTTCTATTTTCTTGCGACTTGCTTGGCATTATCTCACTTCTCGTTTGAATATAGAATGTTCGCCCAGGTAAGGAAGGCAATGAGTTTTTGTCCTGAGGCAAGGACATGCTAAAGTCATTACAGATGCAGCTGTTTTTTCCTGCTAAGCGTTCAACATTTAGGGTAATGGCAACAACAGGCTTATCCATCGTCAGTATACAACTTCGGCAAACGCACACATGCATGCACATATACCCAAAACAGGTGTACAGAACTTCCGGTCATGGACTACAGGCAGTGATTTCGACAGGTAAATGGATTTACTCAAAATTCTTCATTATTCCGCAGATGTGAATGTTGATTAGATGAAGACATTCTTCTTTCACTGGTAATCACAAATATTGATAGATTGAAGCCTCACGCCATTATTGTTTGAACATTTTAATTGTCTATACCTATCGATCTGCACGAGATTTACGAGGCCATATTGAGTTACACGTATATGTACACGAAGGCGCTACACACTACTCCAGAATTGCCTTATAAAGTTAAAAAAAAAATCTACACATTGATCGCAGTCCGAGATCCACAACAGGTGGATGAAAATGTGAGACGACTGTTAATTAATGACTTGTACAATACATCCCTACAGTCTGCCCTAGGTATCTCGGACCTACAAACTCCAGGTTAAAAAGTTGGAAGACCGTTTGGACGACCTAGAGCAATATTCAAGGCGTAACTGCTTGAAGTTCAGGGGTTTGCCGCAGTCTAAAGGGGAAGATACTGAGCAGCTGATAATTGATGCGTGTATTGAGACTCTAGGCCTAATGGTTGACAGCGCTGATATTAGCCGCTCTCATAGGGTAGGGAAGCCTAATCCCAATTACCCCCAGGACATCATTGTTCGGTTCATCTCATATAGAGTTCGTGCCCTAGTATATGAGAAACGGTTTGATCTTTTCAACAACCAAGACGAGATATCTCAAAAAACAGAATATAATATGTAAAATCATGGAGAAACGATTTATTAAATAAGCACCAATACGGGTTTGTCAAAGCAAGATCGACGGTACTACAACTACAAAAGGTCATTGATAACTGGACGGAAATACTCGACCAAGGAGGATCAATCCAAACTGTGTATCTAGATTTCACGAAGGCATTTGATACTGTACCACATAAGCGCCTTATAGCTAAATTACATTCATACGGACTATCAGCTTAAATTATAAATTGGGTGAAATGTTTTATATCATACAGGAAACAAAGGGTATCAGTAAATTGCAAAGCAACAAAATGGATGGAAGTAACCAGTGGAATCCTTCAGGACAGTGTCCTCGGACCATCATTGTTCGTAATATACATCAATGACCTACAAGAACTGATAAAATCATCAACATTTATATTCGCGGATGACACTAAAATGTATAATCACAGCGAAAACATCAACCCACAGGAAGAACTGGACCAGCTCCAAAAATGGTCAGATACATGGCTACTGAAATTCCATCCGGACAAATGCAAAGTACTTACACTAGGAAAAAAATATCAATACCGCGCCGCTATACTTGTATAAAGAAACCGATGAAGGGAGAATCAAAAGGATCTCGGAGTAATTACAGACAACAAACTTAAATACTGATCATATACAAGAATCGGTCAACAAGGCAAATAGAACATATACATATTTAGATGCAACAACTTTTTGTCTCTTGTATAAAGCGCTCTTGAGACCACATCTGGAATACGGAGCTTGCATTTGGAATCCATACCTTCAAAAGGACATTAACGATATTGAAAATGTGCAGAGGAAAGCAACAAAATAGATACCAGGAATGAAAGAAGTAAGTTATCAAGCCAGATTAAAGGTACTAAAATTACCAACGCTAAAACACAGAAGAGTACGACGGGATATGGTACAAGTTTACAAACTGTCACAAGGATGCTATGACACTTCTGTAACGAAAGAGTTTTTAAATATAAACGATAACAAACGAACAAGAAGTCATAGCCTTCCACTTGGAAAAGGAATGTGTAAATTAAACTTAAGAAAGTATGCCTTTAAAGAAAGAGTAGTCAACCATTGGAACTCACTGCCAACCCACGTCGTCACATCACATCACCAACACTAAAAACGTTTGAAGCCCGACTGGATAAGCACTGGGGAAAACCAGAATGCTATTATAACCATGAAATTGATAATAATGAACTAATTAACTGTCGGGGTGTCAGCTTAGAGTCTGACGATACACCTGATCTGGATATATAGGCATATGCCTGCGTTCAGTACTATTATATTATATTAATATCAGGTACTTGGACACAGGATGGTAGGATTGTGATACGAGGTAATGACCACCAAAATACGACCGTCACTTTATTAGATGACCTCAGGGCGTATCCGGACCCTCCTCCCAGACCTATCAACAGACCCCGAACTCTACATGACTACCAGAACTCCAAAAAGATCACCAAGCGCCTCCGTGACCCCTCCTCAGATCATGCTACCAGTGCTCACTCCGGATAACCTATGAGAGCTTGAGATCTGGTAACGTGTAAATTTACAACACAGTCTCGGCTACACAGGTAAACATTGCCACTTTGTACCTGGACCGTAGTTTACCCCGCCCGGGGCACTTACGTAACTCGCCAAGGTGTGAAAACCAGATGAAGGGGAACTATAGACCAAAACGAATGCAAATAACAAATATTAAACGTCCAGTTGAGTTTTCATAACGGTTATACGGTATTATGGTGTCTTCCCCGAATACCAACTCTGCTTAAAATCACATGTTTACATAGGTGGTCATTTGTGATGATAGTGAGTTATAGTCTATTGCAGTAAAGTGTACAGGTAAATTACACAGGTAAATCAACTTCTGATAACTAATCAGATAATCAATAGCTGCTAATAATTGCAAAATAATAATTAATATTTAGAGTTCTGATTCCAAGCTATTCTTCTTATAACTAAGCTGCTAATAATTGCAAAAGAATCAATAATATTTAGAATATTAAGCTGTTCCCAAGCTGTTAAATGGGTAATGTATAAAACAGCAGCACACTTTGGAGAATTATCATATTTCGCTCTGTACTGAAACATCAACTTCTTTACTCAGTGAATGTGAATTTTGTATTCAGAATTTGTCATCGTTTTAGTTAAACTTGTACCTTCAGACTTGTGTGATTTCTTTTATAATTATTGTCATATAAAACTTGTACTTATTTTCAGATTTGTGTGAACTTGTGTGACTTTATCTATTATTGTGTGCTTTGATACATAGATATTAGTTAAACTTGTACTTTCAGACTCGTATGATTTCTCTTATAATTATTGTCAGATAAAACTTGTACTTATTTCCATATTTGTGTGAACTTGTGTGACTTTATCTGTTATTGTGTGCTACCAAAGACCTTGACCGACATCACCTTGGATGGTAGATGGACAGAAACATCTACAGGCGAACCATTTCTCCTCTTCGACGACGATGAACAGAACAACAGAATTATTGCATTCGCTACATCAGAGAACATGGCCGAACTTGCAGCCTCCGATGTAATCTTCAGTGACGGCACCTTCTACACCTGTCCTACTATATTTTACCAGATTTACAGCATTCACGTACAGATTGAAGGAATCATGACCCCAGTTACATATGCACTACTTCCCGGAAAGAGCCAGGCTATCTACAATCGTTTCTTCACGCTAATACAGGAACACATGGCAAACTTCCAGATTCCATTCCGACCCACAACAGCCTTCATCGATTTTGAGGTGGCAGCACACAACGCCATCCGCATTGTCGTCCCTGGAATCAACATAAAAGGCTGTTTTTTCCATTACACTCAATGTATTTGGCGAAAGGCCAAGTCAACCGGACTCCAGACACTGTACCGTGAGAACGATGACGTCAAACTACTTGTCCGCCGAGCTGCTGTTCTTCCACTCATCCCCTGAGACCGCATAGAAGACGTCTAGTTCCAAACCCTTGAAAATGCTGATGATGCTGACATATCACATCCCGTGCTGCTTTTCACAGACTACGTCACAGAGCAATGGGTAGAAGGAGACGGACCAACCTGGAAACACTTCTCAACATAAGGACCTACCAACCAAGGAACTACCAACCATCTGGAAGCTTGGCACGGAAAACTGAAGAAAAGAGTACTGCATGCCCACCCCAACATCTACACCATCATCCAGACGTTTAAGGACATACAGAACGTGAATGACATCAGCCGGATCCAGAGAGATGCAGGAGGCACTACTCAACCCCGAAAGAAGAGATACGCCAACATCGACAGACGCCTGGACACCCTGAAAGACCGTTATCAGACTGGAACTATCGACCTGACGACCTACGCCGACTCAGCATCACAGCTTCTGCATCTGGGATAGAGTGTTTTGTGCTAGAGACTTAAGTGATATATATAGAGAATGTGATTTGTGCTAGAAACTTCAGCTTCATTTAGTGGTTTACTGTTTATATTCATGTTTAATAATTATCCTTTAGTGCTGTATTGAATGTGTATTACTGTTATATGTATGAATAGAAACTTTATTTTATTGCTGACATTAGTATCAATGTGGCTTGTATTAAGGAATTTTATTTTTCATATAATGTAATGCTTTTTTTTCATATAATGTAATGCTATTTTTTTTTCATATAATGTAAATATCAATATTTAATGATTATATTCTATTACTCAGTGCTGTATAAATGTGTATTACAGTTATTAAATGTATGAATAAAAACTTTATGTTAATGCTGACATTAGTATCAATGTGGCTTGTATTAAGAATTTTAATTCTCATATAATGTAATGCTATTTTTTTTATCATATAATGTAAATATCAATATTTAATTATTATTTTCTATTACTTAGTGCTGTATTAAATGTGTATTACAGTTATTATATGTATGAATAAAAACTTTCTATCCATTTTATTATTGACTTGAGTATCATATATACAAAATGAGTTAACATTCTTAGTTGAAACAGGCTATAACTAAACTTCAAAGGATTTCCTATATAAACATCTTCCTTTGAATTTTCAAGAGTTGGTATTCGGGGAATGAGCCGGTATTATATATCAGCGTTATGTGTCAAGTACAGGCCAGGTAAAACTCCGGTCACTCATCAAATTGTTATTTACCTGTAGCCAAACCCATTCTTGACAGTCTAACGATCACTGTATACAGTATCACACGCATTGCAAACTTGTACATACTCTTAATTTTAGCAGAGACGTATACGTCTCTGATTATAGTGATGAGAAATCACAGTGATATATACAATGTACTTTATTGCATACGAGCATTCGTATTTTTTCCATTCCGTAATATTGATCAACAAATTGTACCATATGGACTGAGGTCACAATTAAATGCTTCCGGGTTCAGTACCCACGAATGAAGTCCCTTAGAAGTATAGGTACTTTAGTAAAAACTATACTATGCCTCTAAGAACTTGGTGTTTGTGTAAAAGTTTGGTGTTAAAATACTATGGAGATATCAATCTAACAATTTCTGTGTCAAATTTTTATATTGTGCATTTATTTTTTTGGTGCAGGGTGCTGTGTGAAAAGGCCTGTATTCACCTCTTCCCCTGACCCGGAAGTTTATTTTTGACATTGGTGACACATGCAGACGATTATCTCAAGAAAAAGGCCAACATGCTATGTTGAAATTTTGATATTTTACTCCCAAGATGTTGCTCTTGACCAGGTTAGATGGAAAGTTGGCTATCGGATATTGGGAACTTGCTATGAAATTAAATGTAACAATGAATCATAGTAAAATTAATTGTGGTCTTAGTCCATATCGCACAGATGTGCGGAGAGAAGCGCACAACGGGGCGAGCGATTGTTAAATCGCACAGTTGTGCGCACCATGTGTGGACGATGTGCGGACGGTGTGTGAACGATGTATGCACGGTGTGCGCACGGTTTTGTTGGTGCGTTGTGCGTTCCCACAACTGTAATATTATATTGTACAATATAGAAATGTTGCATGAATACTATGTTAACTCTTTCATTCAGTGAAGTGTACTATGCAGGCAACATGTACTCCCTACACTATATTAATGTATAACATTTGTACTATTTAAATGTCCAAATACTTGTCCAAAAAACATCGTTAAAGTCACTATAATGCTCACAATATGGCTTATTATAAAGCTACTATTTAAATTAAATACTGATAAAAGGGAGATCACTCTTCTAGTCTCATAGATATCTTGATTGCTACCCCATGATTAACAAGATTGAAATCATTGGTCTTTGTCAGAAGCAAATGTTGTCTCTGTTCATCCGTCTTCCTCTTAATTTAGTTTAAAATGACCGATTAACGATAGAAATAACAATAAATACGATTTTCTGTTAAATATCCAATATACAAGATGAAGTGTTGTAAGAATTGAAATATCCGGAATACAGTATCCGGTCTAGTTTAGTATACAAATCATCTAGATCACTTAGGTGTATAACTGGCACTCAATCCACTACACTACAACAAGCTCTCTACTTACATTCAACAGTTGTAAATCCCTGTCACTAGCTACATGCAATCGGCTGTATGAAAGTAACATAAATGTATATAATAGTTGTGTATTTAAATATCTCCATTTTATCTTTATCATGTTTATTACCACATAATATATGTTTATCCGATTTCTTTTCTAACGGTGGCCCGTTTTATCTGAAAAGTATTGCGACTGCTGATTTGTACCCCATGGATTTGTAATTTAATTGTATCCGTTTGATAACGGATAATATTTGTGCTTACAAGTATAGTTTGACTATACTGCATGGAGTGCATCCCAGTGGTTGTCAGTTTCTGCTTATTACTCTTGATTATTAGTATTGTTTATGTACATTCTGTTCATGTAACAATCAGTCTTGGTTATTCTATGGCAAACCTGGCAGACACAAACTCCTATATTAAATATATTATTATTGAAATTACCATTTCTCATTTGTTCTAATATTAATACTAATCATAATGTATATGGATATTGAAAAAAATCTAGGTCCTTTATGCAGTCTTGACTTTAGTTACTTAAACATCTGTTCAGTAAGAAATAAACTGGATATAGTTGAAGCTGAATTGAATGATAAAGATATTATATGTATATGTTTAACTGAAAGACATCTTCATGGAAAAAATCATGACATTGACGATATATATATTATTTACTCCCAAAAAAATTTCTTGACAAATTTTCAGAAAAGACGGCTGTCTACGTCCGGGGGGAGGCATTATAATTCATTATAAGGACATTATCATTATGAAAAGAAGACCAGATCTCGAGATTCCTGATTCAGAATTATTATGGTCAGAGATTACAATTAGCAACAAAAAACTCCTCCTAGGTTGTATTTATAGACCTCAAGACAGTAGTATTGATTACTGGAACAAGCTTGATAATTTACTAGATCATGTAATTGATGACTCTAGGCGAACAAATGCATACATTATTATTAATGGTGACATTAATGTAAATATGAGCAATATTTAGCCAAACTCTCGTTTAAAAAGACTTTTAACAAAATGTATTCTGTACAATTATGTAAAAGATCCTACAAGAATAACTCAGGATTCTGCTACCTTAATTGATTTTGTCCTTACCAATAATGATACTATTGTTAAAAATGTAATTGTAACTCCTCCAATCTGTAGTGATCACTCTGTAATCAACTTCAGTGCTTCTTACTCTTTTAGACAACATGCATATACAAAAAATGTTCTCCTGTATAATAATGTTGATGTTATAAAAATGAATCAGATGATTGATAACATAAACTGGGTAAGTATAAATGAACAACAAGATGTAAATGTAAATGGTTTTAATACTGGACTTGTTGATGCTATAAATAATGCTATAGATGACTGTATACCTATACAGAAAATTACTATCCGACCAAATGATAAGCCATGGATGTCAAACGAGATAAGGTTAAAACTAAGACTGAGGAATATAATCCATAAAAAAAAACCAGACCAATAATTCAGATCAATGGGCAAATTTTAGGAACATCAGAAATGAAGCCATCAGCTTAATACGTACCACTTAAGATAGATCTATACAAAATTTGAAACACTCTCTAAATGATCCCAATGTCTCATCATCTAAATGGCGGAAAACCACAAAAACTATTCTGAAAATTAACAAGTCACCTATTATTCCACCATTAAATGACAATAACACTGTTTTGTTCCATCCACTTGATAAAGTCGAATGTCTTGTTGATTATTTTACAGCCATATCCACATCCCCTGATAATATTGATCATTTGCCTCCTGTTCCTGAGTCACCTAACATACTTAATTACATTTTATTTCGAGAACAGGATGTGAGGGATCAACTGACTGTACTTAATGATAAGAAACCTGCAGGATCTGCTGAAATCATGCCGAAAGTTATTAAACTTCTTTCTCCATCATTAATACCTCCCCTTACTATGTTATTTAATAAAACCATGTCATCTGGTTCTACTCCTCTGCCTTGGAAATGGGCTAATATTAATGCTATATATAAAGGTAAAGGTGATAAATATGATGTCTCAAATTACCGTCCAATTTCTATTACTTCATGTTTCAGTAAAATATTAGAAAATGTCATGTTCAAGCATTTATATAATCACTTATTTGAATTCGAACTATTAACAAAATAGCAGTCTGGATTTATTCATGGTGACTCTACTGTTTTTCAATTATTATCCATGTATAACCTTTACTAGAGGTACCCTTATAAGGAAATGTCCATGAAGTATCCTTAATTGGTTTAAAGATTACTTAACTAATCGTCCTCGGTCCGTTTCTATTTCTGATTTATATAAATGAAATAACTGAATTACCGATGATACATCTCTTTCTAAGGTTATACAAACTACTCCACTCGATGCAGCCAATAGTCTATCTAGTGATCTTGAAAATGTTAATATATGGTCTAAGAAATGGGACATACATTTTAATCCTACTAAAACGGAATCTTTAACTTTTAGTCGAAAAAGAAATATAACATCTCATGATATCATTTTGCAAAATGAAACTATAGCAAATGTGTCAACGCATAAGTTCTTGGTATATTTTCCTCTGAAGATGGTAAGTGGCATCACCATATCAACTTTATTTATAATAAAGCGTATAATCGCATAAATTAATTGAAATCTTTAAATATAAAATGAGTAGTAAAACACTAATCACTATATACATCGCTTATATTATACCTATACTTGAATATGGTGATATCCTTTTTGATAATTGTACTCAGCAGGAGGCAACTTTACTTGAATCTATCCAAATAGAGGCTGCTTGAATAATTACAGGTTGCGTAAAGGAACCTCACACTATAAAATTGTTAACTTCGTCGGGACACCCTTGCTGCAAGACGGGAAAAACACAGACATATTTTTTCTATACAAAATTCTTATAGGAACTGCACCCAATTATTTAACTGAATTAATTGAACCCTTTTTCAACNTAACTTCGTCGGGACACCCTTGCTGCAAGACGGGAAAAACACAGACTTATTTTTCTATACAAAATTCTTATAGGAACTGCACCCATTTATTTAACTGAATTAATTGAACCCTTTTTCAAAAATATAAAATCATACCTGTTAAGGAATGAAAGAATCTTTACAATTCCTGTGTGCAGAACAAATACTTATGCCAAAAGCTTTATTTAGTCTTCACTTAAAGATTACAATGAACTTGCAGCAAGGTTGGACCTGACTAACAGCACATCACTTTACCAATTTAAAAAAAACCTTTAAGAAGAGCTGTAATTGACATTACATCATGTTATTAGACACAAGTAGAAAATTTACCTATGTCAACGCAGGTGATTCTTCAAGTAATCTTAATTTTGATCTACACAGAGATCATCTTTTCGAATCACCAATTTTTACCTGTGGCAATGCCCATGAAACAGTACATCATTTTTTTCTCATTCGTAATAAGTATGATGAACCACGTAAAACCTTCAAATTATTTGATGTTAATCACAATCACTACACTGTGGATGTACTTCTATCTGGCTGTGGTGATTGTGATGAGCAAACCAATGTAAATATATTTGAATATACTGCCGCGTTTGTCACAGCTACACATAGATTTCCACATATATAATACATTATATATTTCTGATTTGATATTATGTCTCTTAAATATGAAAACCATCAGTTATGACTGTGCTTCTACATCATAAACATTGTGTGTCTTCATCATCCTTTCTTTTTCCTATGGCCGCCTTTCCCCCTTTTGATCTGATTGGCATATACTTTGTATGTTATGTATGCTATGTATCATTCATTATAATTATGGGAGTGTTGTTTTATATGATAGAATAATTTCTAAGTAAGGACAATCTCATAATGGTGGACAAATTCATTTTGCAT